>NW_027271200.1:2572500-2672929 GCF_040938485.1 Diadema antillarum
CCTACAACTAGTCTCCTCAGAATGTCTAGCTACTTCGATGCTGAGGTACACGTACAATATGATGTAATTAGATTATTGTTATCCCATAACTGATGAATGCATTTCTAAAACTACACTTTCTCATGTCCTTCTGAGCATGTCACAGCCTTATGTGATTATTCATAAAATCTGCACTCAATCTACACTCCTTGAGCCAACCTTTCCTGTTGCAAAGGATTTTAACGCATACTGACAGATAAAGGAAAGTATGTATGCATCTGAACTTCACTTCAGAATCTGACAAGATTTATTAGTCATTCTTTTTTACAAGATTAAAAAAATCACATTTACATAAATTACAATTCAGCTGGAATAAGTTAATCTTTTAATACTGACCATAAATACATCAATGGCTTTGCAGTGATAAATTACTTAAATCTATGCCATACAACATTGATATGCTGTGTATCCAAAATCATTTGATGCCCAAGTGCAACAGTGAAAAATACAAGTACAAATATAACATACAAATGGTATAAATAAGTTTGATAAGACAGTAGAAAATATGAATACAGTCAACCTTGCTTAAGTCGACCTCGCTTAAATCAAGTAATTATCTGAGTCAAAGGTCTTTTCAAGTCCTCTTCTCTTTATATTCTATTGATTTTAATCCCTCATAAGTCGAAGCTATTTCTTCAGTCTAAAATAGATTCGGCTTAGGCAAGGTTGACTGTATTTTCCCCAGAAACAGCAATTCTAAGCAGCCTCATTCATAATTTACCATCACCAAATTGATGGTTCCAGTAGCACCAACATGACCAAGGTTATGTGCATGAAGACTGGTCCACAGCACCTGATTGTCAAAGTCTATGAAAAGTTTGACTTGCACATAAACATGCACACACACACACACACACACGCACACATACACACATTTTTCCTAGCGTTTTCATCCTGATGTTGGCAGCCAAGACAGCTTGATTCCCTAGCCGCATCGTCTATGACAGTCCATTAATGTTGAAGCATCACGAGGAAAATTTGATAACAATCAATTTAAGGCATAGTGAAACCTTTCTCCATTGACTGCTCAAGAGAAAATAATTCATTATTGTAGACACATTTGATGCAGTGGCCATTGTAACAGATATTTTCAAGTCTCATGATTATAATTTCATGGACATCACAATAAAACAAATGCATACACACACATAAAACCATTTATACAAAATTAAAAAAAACAAATGCCCAGTACATGTAGTGAATGACCACTTTTGTCTTTACACTGCCCTTCATAGACATGCTCACATTCAAAATACCTTGTGTTTTCCAAATCTAGAAACATAATCTCAAGTGACATATATTTCTGTAGATTTGTTTAGCCATTGTGTGCTTGTCCTTGTTATTTGATTCTTTTGTTTGCATTTGTGTGTATACGTGTGTTTTGCGTGTATCACACGTCATAATGTTTTTATTTCTGAGTCGACTTAGAATAAACCAAGTTGGATAAATGCATTACCGACACTACGATGGGGACATTTCTCACATGAGTTTCTCTCATGCGAGTCCTGAAAGGGGCCACTGGGTTTGCCAGCCATGACAAGGACCACATGGGTTAAATGGCTCTAGAAAGGGTCGTCAGGTTAAAAGGCACTGAAAAGTTTTGATGAGGTGATAGCCATTGGGTTTTTTTTCTTGTACTTTTTTTGAAAAAAAAACCACACCCAAATCTTATAGTGTAGACCAGGGGCGGAATCAGGAATTCCGTAAAGGGGAGGCGTCTTTACAAAATAAAGGGGGGGGGGGGGGTGCCAGGCCCCCATTTTTTTTCTTTTTTTGGTTTTAACAAGAAATAAAGAGGGGCACGCGCCCGGTGCCCCCCCTGGATCTGCCACTGTAGACTGTCAGGCTGAATGATGATCCTTGAAGGACCGAGTGGTCATTGTACACACTGGTACTTTAAGATTGTCCAGTGGATATCAAGCTGTGTTTCAAGTTGCATTAGGCAGATGGTCACTATACATAGATCCTTAACTATACATTTTATCTGCAGGGTATTTCTCATGTGGTTGCAATAGGAAGGTGTGATTGTCAGTATCTTTGGTCCATCAACAAGTCAATTCATCTTTCATGATTCAAGTATAGCAAAAAATATCAAGTGAAACTCACTATCAAAAATAAATGCTAAAAGAAAAAAATAGTAGTAACCCATGGAGGATGAGTCTCGAGAATACTTGGGCAGGTGTCTATGGAAAATGCGCATTATAGCAAAATCAGTCCATCCTCAACGGCTTAAAGGAATCAATAGTTTCAATACTTCATGACATCAATGGTATAAATATACTGTAAAAGTGAAAAATTGTGCGGTGTTAAAATTTTCGCACAGTTCGTGCAACCAGAAACTAGCACAAAAATAAGAGCACGCAAATGTTTTTGCTTGCCATATGTTCCAGTAGGTGATGTCTTGATTCCGCAGAATTAAAAACACATGAAACTCTTCTAACCTCTCCGAGCACGAAAAATTAGTTATGCAAAAATATTGACTTTTACAGTACTTGTAGCCTTTTGTAAAACACAATCTCGTCTGAACACTATGGGTCATTTCATCTTTCCATTAACTCGTTTGGGACGGGCTGATTTTGCTACAACAGGTATTTCCCATAGACCCCTTCCCAAGTATACTTGGGACTCGTCCTCAATGGGTTAAGATGTTTGCATTTATTGTAATTCCTAAACATTGCAGTTGCTATTATAATGACTTTAACAGTGACAGCTGGCCAGTTGTTTTCCAACTATTGCAAATAGCAACTGCAATTAGTGCATCTAGAATAGAAGGTGCAAAGCTCTTCACGAGATTGGACCTCAGTGGAATCATAAAGGGCATTTTCAAAATGGACATAACAGGTATGTCTGGATCAGAGTGCTTTCAATGCAAAAGTCTTTCCCAACTTTGTGTGTTATAAATATAAACCTATTATCCACTTTCCTCAAGATTGTTTTTTCCATGCACAATGGCTCCATGTCTGGAATACATCTTAGATGAGCAGGATGATGGCAGGATGACATTCCATGCAATTCTGATTGAAGAATGTATGAAACTGAGGTAGGCCAGTGCTGAAGTGCTGATGTATAAATGTAATCAATTTCCACCTTAAACTTGATTTTCGATACTTTTCTTTTCACTTTTGCTCAAAACTGCCCCTTTTTGAGAGTGCGTTGATCCATCCACTTTCTCGACATATCTTGCATAAGTGTACCAGAGTGCTCCTGTGATGTTGAGCGATGTGCCGAGCACGAAAAAAGTTGTCAGCGTCACCCCGCCAAACGTGAATATTCCGATGATGGTGGTGACCACACCCTTCATCACCCCAACGATGCTGGTGGTGAGCGCCGAGTTCATCGTCGTGCAAAGGAACATGGAGTAGTTCAGGACACTGCCTGCGGACACGACGAAAGCAAATGTTGCGTAGAACTCCAGCGACCCGCCGGCAAGATGGCCGGCGCAGTCGCGCAGTTCCGACGTACACAGCGAGTAGATTAGGAGAAATGGAATGCAGTTTAGGCTGTTCACGAAGAGGATCCCGTTGGTCGACATGTCGTCCTTGAGTTTCAGCCTCTCGACCATTGTGAGGTAGACGCCTTGGAGGAAGATGCTACTGATACCACACAGATAGGCCCTGGGCTCGAAGGACAAGTCACCAAAACCTGGTATGGGGAACAAAATGATGTCCAAACATTATTGAATATGTTGTATTCCATTTTCAGGACCACTCTGGCAGGTCACTGGAATTTTAATCACAATTTAGTGTATCCTCTTGAAGACTAGTCCCAAGAATACTCGGGCAGGTGTCTACAGAAAATGTGTGTTACAGCAAAAATCAGTCCGTCCTCAACTGTTTAAAAAGTAGCATCTTTGAAACCAATGTAAGAATTCTGTTGATGACAATACAGGTATCCTGACAAAAATGGCAAAGACTTCACTCCTATAGAAACATATAAACACCTATTTGATTCTGTGAGCTGCTCTGGCTTCGAGATCAGAGGGTGACAAAATTAATATTTGAGAATCTGAAATTTCATACCATTGAAGGGATTTTTGTGCTGAAATTTGATACAATCCACCAGGAAGATTTCAATAAGGCCTACAGGTGGGCATAGGGAGCCAATAGTAGCTTGAATGAAACAATAAAGCTCTGAATGATATGAGCATATCTGCTAAGACAGAAAACAGTGCTCATTATGATTTTTTGAACAAGTTGACAAAAACTTAACACCTGTTGTCTAAGACACTCATCACTTCCACTAGTCTTATTCTTTAGTCACTGTTAATGTTATAATCCCTCATTTAAAATCATCATTTTTCATTCTTTAACAAGATATCATTGTATCTCACAAAAGGTAAATCATCTGGAATTCAAATGCTAAAATTATTGTTATCTGAATAAAGACGTGCATACATACAACACCATATACGACATTGATATTCGGTGTTTCAATATTACTGGTAATATGCACAAAATATATAAATGTAAGTAAGCATATGTTTCACAAACATATATACATATATGCATAATATACTTTTTAATATTTGACAACTATGATTGAATTTATGCTTATTCACCAGCAATGACGCAGCCGCCAGTTGTCAGTAAGACTGCACCTATCACAGACTTAGAAGGCCAGCCTTTCTTCAGCAAAAACACAGCCAGAAATATGAAGAAGAGTGGGCTCGTCCGCTTCAGCACGTTGTACATCGGGATGTTCATGCCGCTGAGGGCGCTAAGCGCAAAGGTGGAGTTGAGGATGTAGAAGAGGGACGGGAGGAGGCAGCGCCGCGCGTTCTCTCCGCCGTAACCGGGCAACTCCAACCGGCCGAGGATGTGGAGGAATTTAAGTATTGCCACTGTGAAGCTCATCTGACAGAGCATGATGACCACGGGGTAGTTGAACTCGTACGTGTTCATGAGGAGCTTGTTGAAGAAGGACATGGAGCCAGAGCATACCCCGTAGAACAGCGCCGCTGCAGCACTCATCGTTATAGCTGGTGGATGCACTTAATCTGTTGAACTGGACAGGGACACAGAGAAAAAGTAATGCATTAAAATACAAATAATACAGCCTTTCACTTGAAGGTCTATTTCACTTTTTTGACATATTTGTTATACATGTAATGAGACCAGTATTTGGAAACTATAAAAATCTATTTTAACTGGCAGCCACTTGTATAAACATTGACACTTTTTCCAGCTGTGCTCCAGACAATGTGACAGGTTATGTACAAAATGTATGCCCTGCTCTGAGCAATTTGGTATCATTGTTTTTGGACTTTACACAAAAAATTGTCTTTTTTTATAACAAATATTTAATTCTGGATAACTGCCATAAAGTCCAAATGGGAAATTGAAATATAATGCCAGGTTTCACAGCAAATGCTCTGGCTGAATCATCCAAATATCAGTGAAAATGTAAGTTTTAATAACCTCCATATACAATGTGAAGTCATATATAATATATTTGACACTAGGCAAGGGGGTAGGGGGTAGTGGAATTTTAGATCAACCCATTTAACAATGATGGAGTGCATTAATTTCACACACAGCTACAAAACTGCCAGTGTTCTAGTATCATGTTATCTATCACTACTTGCACATTAACCAAACTGTATCGGTAACTTATTTTATCGGTACACCGCTATTAAAATGCTCCTATTAATGCAGACTGCCTGCATTTCAGAGAGCACCAGACATACAACAATTTACATACATGCCAACTTGGCATTTTGTCAAACATGCTTGTACATGGGCCAAGAGTATAGTGTAACATCCGACAATGAACTGTACAATGTGTCAACTGTATTATTCATATGACATATCACTTGTCAATGTATGTGTCCATTTAATCACTCATGACATCCCTACTAATTAGCCTTGTATACTTGGCACATGATGGTGTGCATTCCATTCAGAATTGCCAATAACTTTCAGAAATATCATTTTGTCAGCTAGAGTCATACTCTGCACAATTTACTGTTTTCTACATTTAAAGGTCAACTTCCCTTCAGAAATCCTAGTGTTTCTGTTGATGAAATCAAATGACCAAAAAAAAAAAAAAATTGATATGACATAAGTCTTATGACTTTTAAACACTGACAAGAATTAATAGAGGTATACGCAGTATTGCTTGAAATGGTACACCTGCTAGTGTGTGCGAACTATAACAGTACAGTAGACAAGGATTTCTGCTTTCAAGCTGTGTAGATATTATTCAAATGTAGATCTGTATACTATCAGCTAGGGATATTTTCTCTAAATCAATTTACATCTATACAATAACGGAACAAGGCCTCCCCTTCCAACAGATACACAGACAAATGTTTAAAACAACAAATATTTAACACGTTAATTATTCAAACTACAACAATATGGTGTTTATAACTCACTGCATAAACACTGCTTGCACTTCAGCAAAATTGTACATACCACATTATCAAAATACTCACAAATATCTACTCCAGGATGAAAGTCGGTCTCACACAATCATCTCGATGGGACACGATATAAGCTCCCTTTGCAACCGGCGCAGAGCCAGAGGATTACCTGTTAAACTCCGGCGACTTAACGTTAGAAGAACCGCTGACCGCTGTCAACTGACTACGTGGCAGCATTCATAAGATTAACTCAACAGGTGCGATGAAATCGAGTGAGTAACAAGCTGAATCTAAGTGAATTACAAGCTCCATTTCTTTTTGTCTCCTCGAACAATCTCACGAGTTCTAAATGACCCGGTATATGACATAGTATCATAATCAATACCCAAACATCAGCGACGGACGACTGTTAGAAGCTGAACTGAACTGAGCAGTATAACGTAACTGTGTCGCCCCCAGTCCCAGCCAGAATTCTGAAGGTTCTTCTGAACTTCTACGATCTCACCGGCAGTTCTGGCTGGCCTGGCCACTGAATAGACACCCGTTGATTTTGCTGGCTACAATCGCCTTAAGTTTCTTAGTGCTGGCGAGATAAAAATAACCAACTGAAAAAAAAAAAATGCAGCTCCGTTCATGTGTCCAGAGCTAGGCCTTGGCAATGCCACACTACCATCGGCAGGCTCGCCCCGTATCTCCTTTGGTACACCTGCACCTGTAATTTGCCGTGAGACGGACGTCGTCAGGAGCCAATAGATAGAGGGTCTTGGGGGAGGGGGGGGGGGGGGGGGGGGACACCGCGCCGTACCTTTCATCAGGCTCTCTACAGTCACGTGATATTCGGGAAGTACCTGTCGAGCCCACGCACACGTGTGTCATATGGCTTCTTTGGTTACCGAGGCACCGACCGGTGCACAATGATATTATTATTGCTATCTCTCTCAGTGCCACAGTGGTTATCTCTCCCAGCGGAAGTACATTGTACATGTACATATACCTAGATCGCTCCCGCTAGAGTTGTACCGCCATTCCGGTCGCGGAGTACGAGTCTAGTGGCTTTATCAGCGTCAGTGGGCCAGGCATTCAGAGAAACTCCATGGAACTGTATAGTGTAGTGTTGATGTACAGCTGTACCGCCGATGTTCGCAATGGATTCTCAAGACGGGCAGGACTCAAGGTACCATTATGTTTTAACCACAACCCAATCAGCAATACGTTCGTACTTCGTGTTGTTCAATAAACACATCAAGCATGTACACTGTATGTAGTCGTGTGAAACTCGAGTTGATCTCTTGCTTCGATCATTGACATTGAATATATCACATCTGATAGTTGGTACATTTACCATGTTGATAAAAATTTGCCTTCTGCCACCAGCTTTACACTCGGTTGCTAGTGGTGAGGTAATGAAAAACCTCTAATGAAATATGAAAGAGCATGTGATTCCTAGAGGAATGAAATGTTTATTTGATCAAAATTGGTTTTGAAATGGCTGAGATATCCAAAACAGAGCAGTCCCAGTAAAGGGTGGGATATCCACGTTTTATTACGATCGCTTTGATCGATCACTTTGTTTTTAGATGTCTCAGCCATTCCAAAACTGATTTTCATCAAATAAACATAGAATTCCTCTTAGAATGGTATGCTCTGTGCTATTACTGATTACTCGTATGTGGTTTATATTATCTCGCAGAAAGGTTAAAAGCCCTATCTTCATCTCCACCAATACTATACCATCCCTGCATGAACCAAAATCAAATCTTAAAAACAAAAAAACCCTGTATTTCAGTTTGTTTGAGGCCTTGAAAATTTACACCCACGATATGAGTCTATGGCATCCCTCAGTAGGCCCTTGACAAGTGCAGGGCTGCCAACACTGGAAACTAGTTGAGAGTGAGACTCCCATAGGCCAATGCTATAATTTAGGAGTCAAAATGAGTGAGATCAATAGAAATGCATGCAAATGAAATAAAGTTTTAGAGTGAGAGTTAAAGGACCAAAATGAGTGAGTCTCACGCTCAATGCGTGAGAGTTGGCAGCCCTGCAAGTGTGTACATTTGATGTATGATTCATAATTATGTTCATTTTTTTATGGAAATGCTATACGGATTTTCTTGTCTATTATGTGTTTTCTTATGTTCCCACTTTTATATAGTCCAGGTAAAATAGCTGGATTCGGCATCCCATTGTTGGACTTCATTGCTGAAGTAGATGAGGGCTTTCTAGCAAGGTTCGTTTGCCCTGTGCATATAAAGGTAGCAAGAGTAGGGTATTGTAGAGTGGTATAAATGGAAAAATCAGTGGGGGGATATAAGGAAGTCTTTCCGATCTGTTGGCCTCTATTGAAATCACTTACAGTGCATGAGCATGTGTGTGTGTGGATTTTTTTTTGTCTGTGTTTTCTGTTGAATTATATGTATGGATCATCAATCAGTGGCGTACATTGCAGGCGAGCTGTGATGCAGAAGCCCTAATGTTGTGTGAGTATCTGTTGCATGGCCAGTGCAACATTTTTAAAAGTGGGGGGCCAAGTTTTTGTGATGCCACTTCACACTTCCGGGTTTCATCAGCTGACAAGCAAAAAAAAAAAAAAAAAAAAAAGCCCTTCAGCGCAACTTTTGCTGCTGCGACTTCCGGGTTTCTCCAGCTGACAAGCAAAAAAAAACAAACAAACAAAAAACAGAAAAACGCCTTACCTGCACTTCTAAGCCCACTCATGTAAAAAAAAAGAAGAAGCTTAACTATACTTTTCTTTTCTTTTTTCTGTTGCCACTTCAGAGGTAAAAAAAGATGGGTCTGGGGCCCCAAGTGGTTGGCCCCTATGTATTTTTTTTTAAAAGCCCCCCCCCCCCCCCCCCATTCTGCTGGCCCTGTGTTGCAGATCAGAAGTCTGAAAACTGATAATTAAGTTTACCATGTAAGGAGAGGGCCAGAGTGGTAGATAAATTGTGACTTGCCTTCCCAATTCTTTCATATGGGTAAAATACATGCCAGCTTTATTTATGATTCGTTCTTTGAACAATGCTTTCTCAGGGAGTTCTGCTGGAAGAGGACCAATAGCGTGCATAGGAACATAGCATTTTGAGAATAGAAGGGTTAATGCAAAGTGCATGAGTGCAGGTACAGTTGGTGGCATTAAACCCAACACCAGATACTACTAGTATACAGTAGACACATAATTGATGGAAGCAGTGACATTGGCATGAGGGCGTAGAACACACTGGCAGGGAATGGGTGGTGGTGGTAGATTATTTAGAGTAGTTGAAATTGATCATTGATTTAGAATGTCTTTTGACATTCACAGTAGAACACATTGGATGTAATTTGCTTTTTTTGTATGTCGCGGGGGGGGGGGGATCAGCAAGAGATGGTGAACAAAGCTCTCATCTTTATTTCCATTTGGAGCTATAAGCTGCTCAAAATAGAGCTACTTTGTATGTATTGTAACGCCATTGTAGTAAATTGTCCCATGGATAAATTTCTTGTGTATCAATAGATATCACCTGGACAGCAACAACTCCACCCAGGCCACTGAGGACCAGCTGGGTCTCTATGCGGAGCTTGTCAAGTATCCAGGGGTGCAGATTGTACCGGGTGGGGCAGTGCCAAATGCTCTCAGAATAGCCCAGGTATTTCAAACACAAACTCCTGAACAATAGGTGGGATATAGAAGATCACTGGGGGATGTACCCTCCAAACATTTTCTAACGATAAAAGCTACATGATAAAAGAAAAGGAAACGAAACACTGTTGGTGGATATAACACTGCCACAAATCATATTTTGTGCTTATTTGTTTTTTTCCCAGGTGCAAACTTAGAATAGGTTTTGTAAAGGGGAGAGTACATATAATATGTGTGTTCTGGTTTTGCTTTTTTCTCCACAGTGACGTCTAAAGTATATGTACATTTACAACTGATATGAAATGTTTGTTTTCAAATTCAAAATCTCAAGAAGAAGGAAAAAAGAACATTCATGCTTTCTCAGTCATGCATTGTATGTTACTAAAGACCTTGGGATTATTAAGTGACTTCTATGGGAATATGATGTGTTATTGATATAACAATAGTGTTTGGTCCCTAAGCACATGTTATTGTCATCTGTTTTTCCTGTAACTGTTTATAATCTTGTTCCTGTTTTTGCTTAGTGGCTTTTAGGGATTCCAAAGGTCACCATTTCCTTTGGTTGCATCGGTGATGATGACTTTGGTCGTATACTCACCACCAGATCGGAGTCCGAAGGGGTGCATGTGCAGTACCAAGTCCACCCTACTGTCGGTACTGGATCCTGTGCTGTGCTGATCACCGGACAAAATAGGCAGGTAGACCTGGGAGAGAATCTAAGGATAAACCTTGGTGACTTTTCTCCTGATATTGCTTGTCACTTGGAAGTTGATATCTGCGTAGCGGTTCTAGTCTTCTTCCTGATGTTTGGTAGCTTCTAGGGCAATTACCCCCTGGACAATTATCCCAGACCCTTCCCCTGACCCTAACCTTAATCCTAATCCTGAACCTACTCCTAACCCTAATCTTTACTCTAACCTTATCACTAACCAGTATTCAGCCACAGGGTGGTGGTGGGGGGGGGGGGAGGGAGGGTAATTGTTCTCGGTGGTAATTGCTCTGTCATATGGTTTGGTAATCTTCAAGGGCTCAAGCAACTTGACAGTGTTAAAAGTAAAGCAATTAACTACCAGAGTATAGGTGCCTTGTCTTAAATTTTTTAGAGCCACTAACTTTGAAAAATTCTCAGTGTAATGCAGAAGAGTTGAAGGTCACCTTTTGTTTTACTTGTTTGTTTGTTTTTGTTTTTGTTTTCTTTTCTTTTTGTTTTTGCTTCTCTTTGTGCAAGTGGCTAGTTCTCCTTTGTTATAAACAGAA
Organism: Diadema antillarum; assembly: GCF_040938485.1. NCBI lineage: Eukaryota > Metazoa > Echinodermata > Echinoidea > Diadematoida > Diadematidae > Diadema > Diadema antillarum. The sequence goes on from NW_027271200.1 coordinate 2,583,780, forward strand.
TATGACCTCATCATTATATACTGTGGCCAAATTACTTGATATTTCTTTGTAACCCCAAAATAGAATAGAAGCTGAATGGTAGTAGATGCATTAATTGTTTGCCTCTAAAAAAGTGTGGTATGGGATATTTTCTTTTGTCAGTCCATTAATACAGTAATGACATTTGTGAAGATAAGTACTCATAGAGCATTTGTCTCATGTTTTTCAGCTTGAGATATGCAGTAGAAATACACTCTTTTTTGTTGTTGTTGCATAATTTGCACCTGTTTCCCCTATGAAGCAAGAAATGAAAGACAGAAAGACAAACAGACAGACAAAAAGACCAAGTCAAGGGGATTGTGTATCCTCCAAGTAAGGCTTACATTGTTGAAACTCTGACCTCGGAGTATGAGTGAAAATAGTGCTGCATACATGTGTGTATAGGTGCAGACCAACAAAAAAGTGTGAGAGGCAGTAGAAAGATAGCAGGGATATGATCTCTTTCCATCAATTTGATAAGATTGTGAAATCTTTCGTGACTCTTAGTTTTGTTGGTATTATATTACTTATTTGAATACACAAAGTGATTTACTGTCTCAAAAGTCTCTGTTTTTCTACATCCTTGTTGAAAATAAAAGGAGAATCTCTCTCGATTTGTCTTCCCCAGATGTTTGTGTGCACACTTTGCTGCAGCAAAGCAGCTGTCTCAGGAATTCATTGAAAACCCAGAATCAGTCAAGCTCATTCAGAGTGCATCTTGTCTCTATGTTGTCGTAAGTATTTAACGTGATGGCAGTACTCCACATTATAGACTTATTCAATTTTAAAACACTGTAACTTATGTCAGACATATCAGGAGGAGGGAGGGGGTGGGGTAAGAAGAAAAGATGATCAAATAGTTATGCAATGAGTCAGGTGCATTGCTATGTCAGTGCATAAATCAATTATTGTTACTCATACCAAAGCCCCCAGTTATGGCTGAGATAGACATTAACATTGAAAAAAAATAAACAACAACCAAACTGAATGGGTCTACAGTCTGTGGCATTATTTTTTTTTCTTAATTTTAATAGGAAGTTCCATCTGATATTTCACCTTAATGTGTCTGCCACTCAAAACATTGTTTTATTTTTTTAACTGCAAAAAGATTACTGTGCTATAACATCTTATCGTATCATCAGTTGTTGTGATCCCTTGAAATGCCCATTCCATGGTCATCATTTTGATTGTGATTTCCTCTGTTGATGTTATGTATGATAACTCAATGGTTTCTTATCATAGTTTGGAGGTATTCATATGTGATTGCAATGTATTTTATCCCTCAGGCTACAATTTTGCAAGTTTTTTTACCAAATGAACCATTCTAATAATGATTTTAAAAAAATCAATATCAGAAGTACTGTAGTGTATACTGTTAGTGGATGCTATTGTATAGTATATCATAAACTGTTTTATCAAAGCCTTACAACTGATTCCTTGAGGGTTTGTTTATGCTGCTCACATTGTGCATGTCCCCTGTATTTTCACTGGCAGTCACACTGGAAATCAAATGCTGGTGTTTTACAGTGATTCATATATACACTGGATTACCATTAAATTGTCTGCTGTTAGCCTGTGATGAAAATGTTGACGAAGGCCTTCACATCTTGTAGGAATAAAGACCTTGTGGGGTTGTAGTTGTGTAACATGTTTTGTTTCAGTTCTAGCACATGACTGCTTTCTGCAGAACTTGAAATGCATCATTGTTTTTCGGTTAAATAAAATAAAACAAATATGGAGATTGTTTTTTTCTTGATCCCACACATTTCCAGGGAAATCTCATTTTTGTTACCCTTTGAAATGCATAATTTTTGTCGATGTTGTTTGTAGATGCAATACTTCAGTTTTACAACCTATCCTCTCATGGGAAATGATCCAACTCTTGTCGTCGTGCTGAAATGTATAGTGCGCACATTTTCTTCTTCATCCCTAGGGTTATTTCATCCACACCTATCCAGAGATTGCCAGACATTTGGCCAGCATTGCAGAGCGAGATGGAAAGACCCTTGTGGTGAACTTGTCAGCTGCGTACGTCTGCCAGCAGTCCACAGACCTTATGTTGGAAATGATAGAACATGCGGACATTATCTTTGGAAACAAAATGGTGAGCATGGACAACACTAAATTTCTCCTGCCAAAGAGTTTAATGTGGGAATGTAAACATTTATGTGTTTACTTATTTCATATCTTCTTGTCAGATGCTTACACAGAAAAGAGGGGAAATGCAATGCAAGTAGTGTATTCTAAAAAAGACAGAAATTGTTTGCTGTCTTGTTTGATGGTGCTTGAGGTTTTCAGTTATTGTATTCTCCTTTTTTTTCAATAGTGTGATTTGCCCTTTAAGATTGCATTCATGATGGACACATTGATTTTTTTTCATTCATTTTATCTCTCATTGTACCATTATCTCACCACAACCTTCCATAGTTTTGATATGTCTTGTTCATGCCTAGCAGAGGTCTGACATGGCGACAGCGATGAAATAACTGGATCACATTTAATATCAGGGTTATGAAAGGATGCTTTATTGATAAGACTTCACTTATTTCCTTTTTTTTTGCAAAAACAGAAAACAAAAACAAAACCAGCAACAACCAAAACAGAAGTAATTGCTGGTGAATACAATCATTACTCCTTCTGATTTGTGATATTGACAGCTTGGCATTGTACAGTTGTGACTCTGGAGCCCTCTTTTTATCAGACAGTGCATTTTGTTGTTTTAAAATATGATATTTCCTTACTAGTGTGTTTTGTTTTGTTTTGTTTTGTTTTCTCCCAATGTAGGAATTGCAAGCATTGGTGGGTGCCCTAGGATGGGAGGTAGGTATCTCTTTTCACTTGATTCATTCATCAATCCATGACTTCACTTGGCTTGATAAATCTACGAATACATCTACTGTATCTGTGCACCAGCAGCCATTTTTTTCTTTGTGAAGGGCTGACTTCACAGTTCAAAAATTTGTCCTGCTGGTTGATTCACAGGCCATATCAGGTGTGAGTGGAAACGATTTTGAGATGCATGTACAAAAGATGGAATTTTGCTGCATCATCCTGCAGTGTATTCCATTGTAGTTGATGGTGATGCTGGTGTTGGTAGTGGTGGTGGTGGTGGTGGCAGATGATAAATAGCACTCTATGTTACCCTGACAATGTCTGCCTTGCAGTGTGTATGCCACTTCATAAAGGGTTTTATACTCCGATATAGCAATACAGTGCACTCCTGTTGTACCAAACACAGTTAAAGCAAAATTCATGTTACCCACGAAATAAAGATCCAGGTCGCAAAATAATCGGCTCTACGTTTTTTTTTTTGGTATTGTTTATTTGTCTGGTTATAACGAAATTTCGAACTAATGAAAGAAACTGCTGGTCCCAAGGACTTCGTTGTAATGGGAGTCCACTGTAGTCAGCAAATGGTATCAACCAGGCTCATTGTGCCTTATGCTTGAATGAATGAATGAATCAATCAATCAATCAAATGAAACAATTCATAAAAGTATTAGAAAAAATCATGGAAATGAAGTGAATTATTCCTCACAATTTTACACCTTCTCTTTATGCCCCTTGTGCAGGAATGTGATTCACATGCAGCCATGCAGAAGCTGAGTAGCATTCCCTCTAAGTCATCTCCTTGCAAAGGAAGGCACATCATCATTACCCACGGACCTCAACCTACCGTCTGGTGTCAAGGTATGTTGTCCCCATCGTGGCTGGCTTGTAGAAGTATAGAATGCTACCAGAGAAAAAGAGACTCCTTGGTAGAGATGGAATTTGAATGAAAGAAAGAGAGAGAGAGAGAGAGAGTGGGGAGGTGAGATACAATGGCTGTCAAGAGATCTGTGATGGCGTCGATCAAAATATAGTAGAATTTGAATGATGTTTGCTGTGGAAGAAGAGGAGATTGAGGGGGAGTTTATCCATGATGAGATTATGAACAGAAAAAATAGACTCAAGATAATTATAAAGAATCAATCAAAATAAGAGGAGAATTATAATCATTATTTTTGTTCACATTAGATGTGTCCAATGCATCTGTTGCATCAGATTTTGATAAGAGATCTCTATTTTTGTGATAGATCACTGTGAACAGGGAAGAATAGGTGGATAGATGCATAGAGACGGGGGGGGGGGGGACCTAATAACAGGGCCCTGTGTATTTGCTATTGATAGAGTTTGTTTGGTACAAGACGAGTCCATGTGTTGCACGTGGTATTTATCAGTTTGTAACGTGTGATGTATCGATGTATAGCTATGTTATGATTTGGGGAGAAAAAAGTATCCAAAAGAGAACTAGTTCTTTCATATAATGTAATTTTCAGTATTACCAGGCAAGGCAGAAACAGCCCAGTGTTGAATGCAACATGAGCTTATGAGGTGTTGATTGTAGTATTTATCATAAGAGTCAGTTTATAATGTACAATGTAAAGCTACGTCATGATTTGGGGAGAAAAAATAACCAAAAGTGAACTACACTGTAGTTCTTTCATGTTTCATAATTTTCAATATCGCCAGGCAAGGCCAAAACAGCTCAAATGAGCTCGTGTAGTCTAATCTCAAAGAATTATTAGAAAGGGCTAAGCCTTTTGATGCATCTATTTGAGGACTAAAGAAATATAGATATGAAAATGAAAAATGTATCATCCACCTACACTCACTTAATCTATTCTTCACTCAGGAAATGAGATGAAAGCATATGAGGTGCCCCAAGTGGAAGAGAAGAAAATAGTGGACACATGTGGAGCTGGTGATGCATTTGTTGGAGGTAAGTCTGTAAACTATTCTATACTACATACAGTTTGTCATATATATTTTCCCCGCTAGCGATCCATACAAAATATATTCTTGTTAAAGGGATGGTTTAGTTTTGGTTGAGAAGGAATTCAGTTTTTTAACATTAGCAAGATGATTAGGAATATACTTGTATGAAATATTAAAAAGCATCCTATTCTGAGAGGAATTAAAATTAATTAATTCCTTTTTTCCTTTAATAGCTATAGTTTTCGTTAACCTCAGGGTTCATCATCCACCCACCAATCATTCAATCACTGAATTCATTATTACGTAAAGAAGTAGCCATTACAATCCTTGCTCAGCTGCATGCAGCACCAACTCTATGAAGCACATTCTCTACCATCCCCTGTTCCATTTCCCTTGTTCAGCGTGTAGGTATTCTCTCATTCTCTCTTTTTTTCTTTCTTTCCTTCCGTACTTTTCATCTATTCTGGCAAGTTGTGTCATGTTGTTGCGTTTCTTCTGTTTTGTCCCGTCCTGTCGTATATCATATTCATCACAAGTGTTTGTAAATAAGTAATTCATAGGTTTTATGAGTGGTTCACAATCTACAAGCTTTGCTTTTTAGTGGACCTCTCTATTCTTTCTTCCTTTTTTTCAACTGAAGCATGACTTTGTATTATTATTTTTTTTGCCAGTATGCGCTCCTATGTTTATTGATACCATTTATTAATTGCAAAGGCAAATGTTCTTTGTTTATGATGTAAAACCTGATTTATCTTGTGTTATGTTTTTGTTGAAAAAGAAAAAAGAAGAAGAATGAAAATAAATGAATTGAATTGAAAAATTGAAAAAAAAAGTTTATTTGATAACAATCAGTAACTTTGAATTCCTCTTAGAATTGTATGCTCTTTGATATTTTGTGTAAGTGGTGTCTAATTATGTCACAAAAAGTTAAAAAATCTAAATCCCCATCTCAACCACAACTATAATATTTCTGAGCCTCATTGTAAATGATCTCGTTATAGTAGGCTTTACCTGTTGTACGAAATTCTTTTATGCTTAAATTTAGTGTAAATTTATTTTACATAATTTCATGACTATCACCCATTGCAGGATTTCTCTCTCAGCTGGTCAAGAAGAAGGGCATAGAAGACTGTATCAGATGTGGTCACTATGCGGCCATTCAGTCTATCCAGCAGAGGGGGATGACTATTGTTGGATCTCCCGACTTCAGATGACCCCTCCATGCTGCTCAGGAATCATGATTGGGAGGGTAAACTTGCCATGGACTTTAACCTGTTCCTTACGGGAACCTGGTATACCAGGTTCCCAAGATGACGACAAGACTGCCTGCTTTCATGGCCTAAATTCATGTTTCTTTGTGTTATAATGCCAAGAAAAATGGGTTTGATAAAAGATAAGAGTTTATTCTATCTCCATATGTTTTCTTTCTATTGGAAAGATGCGAGTATCACAGTGTTATTTACCTTTTCTCTGAGTTCTTTTCCGCTTGTTCTGCCGTAAAACTCGTATGAACATGTACATGGCGATTGAAGCTGAGCTCAGTAGTTGTATCTGTGTTCGCTGACCCCAGTCATCCCATTCAAGTGCTCATGTAGAACAAAAGAGTTTGTGAGCCCATCAGTGCACAGTCTATCCATACCTCGTGCCTGATCGATATTTTCATTATTTTATGGCACATGTAGTTGACTGTAGAAAGGGGATACATGTACCACTTAACTGCTTTTGCACAGGTGGATTACCAACCTGTCTGTTCTCTGTCGACGGGCAAAAAGAATCTCGTTTTTGGGGCGTTTGAGGCACTCAGAAAATTGCAGAAGGAACGGGTTAAGCTTGTCAGTTTATAGATCTGATGTAATTCAAATCATGAACAAAGAGGTGCTTGTGAGAGAATTAATTTGGTTCATCAATAGCCTCACACCAGTTGATCAGTGACACAATGGTTAATAAGATAATTTAAAACTTAGGCATATCATTCCAAAACCACAGCATGGTAATTATGATATTTTCTTGTTTCTCAAATACCAAAAACATTTCATGGTTTGTTTTGGGGTTTTTTTCACAGTGGGCTAACAGTTAAATAATTTGTGCACCTTTTTTAAAACACTTTAATTTATAGTATTACCGAAAAAAATGTGAGTCTCATCTTATGAGTTGACTCCAAAAATTCAAGTTGCACAAAAATTGCTAATTTTACAGTATGGCATCAGTTATGAATGATGAAATATGCAATACAGATGTAATTAAACCTAATCAATTTACTGAACAAGAATAGGGTTTAATTTCTTGTAAAGTGTTTCTACACTATTTATTTTATGTAGCTGCAACATATGGCAGAAAGGAGCAGTTTTCTGAGAAGAATGACTATACCATGGTTTTGGTATATCCTTAACAACCACATGGTGAGGTATTGTTGGTAGCTTTATACAGGGTCAGAGAACATTTATCATGGGCATTACCTGTGTTTCTCTATTCCTGTAGTACAAGCAGCACAGCTGGACACTCGTTCAGCATCATCAGCATGTACGTACAGTAGAGTTTTTTTATTTTTCACTCTGTTTTTGTCAAACAGCATACCGGTAACTTACTTTCCATTTGGTATGTTATCTGTTCAAACTTTGAGACATTAGCCCAAACAGAGACCATCATTGGTAGAGCCTGCTGCACACTATACAACTCATGACGATACGACTGACAGACTTTGGATCTGAAATGAACAAGCGCATTTATTCCGAGGCCATTATGATTTATTTCGGATCGAAAGTGTGTCAGTCGTGTAGTCGTGAGTCGTATTGTGTGCGGCAGGCTTTATTCTAGATGGGTATAGTCCTGATCTTGTATCTTTACAAATCTACATGCTATTATCAGAGATGCGAACAGTTACTCTCTTTTTTGCAGCGTTTTGTACAATTTATTTATCATTATTATTATTTTTTTTTACAAACATACTGCAGGTATCATGGAAGTGCTGTGACTCCAAATTGTATGACTGCACGTGTCTATTGCAGAAAGAGTACAAATGCTGTTTTTTCACCAAATGTATGCCTTTTCAGCCCCCAGAATACTGCAGTATTGTTTTATACAAGTGTAGGGGGGCCGAATGGGTGGATGAGAGAGAAATGGAGAAGGCGGGATGATGTGAAGACGGTGTGTGTGTATGTGTGACTATGATGGAGATGGTTATACGGCACGTGGGTTCGGGTGGAAAGTCGTGCAGTCAATAAAGACAAACACTCGGCAGGAGTCCTGTGAACAGCAAGCAGAGAGGTGCCTGCCACATGGGGGCGCCCCTCTGTTGCTGATGTCTCTACATAATTAGTACATCCCCACAACTCTTCCCCGCTTAGAGGTCATTGTGCCTGATGACCATATTATGTAAATTTATATGTACGTACACATACATGTACTTTATGGGATACTATGGACGAGAAATTACTCCACTTATAAGTACCTCACCTATTCAAACACTTCAAGAAAACAATGCTGCTTCCTACAATAAAGGAACGTTATTAGACCAACTGAACTTTAACTTTGGGCTTTCACAATAACTACATCCATCTGGTTTCAAAACCGAGTCCCACTTTATGTATACCACTGTGATCCTGTGATTTGAATGCACACAAATTTGCATTCATAAGTCCTATAAACTATACTCAGGACTTCAGCAGCCACAACAAAATTCATGAATAACAAATGCAATAACTACGAGATAAACAATAGCCAATGTAATGTTATCCAAACTGGATAAACTTCACAAACGAATAAAACTTCTTAGGGAGATCAACTCCTCCTATTCCCAACATAGCCTCACCCAAGAATCAACTAAGAATGGAAATAGAAATCTGCATATCTACTAGGAGGTATTCCCTTAGTGGTTCTCACTGGGTACCTCCAACGCACTAACTCTGAGTCTCCTGACATAGACCCAGGAGGATTAAATGGTCTCTGGTCGTCTTCCTGTGAGGAACCCTCATGTTGGCTGGAAGAATGGGGTAGTTCGACTTGCCCCTTGGAGAATATCTCGTCCCCATCATTACCAAAGCCCTCCCCTGAAGGTGCCTCTAAGGGCTCTCCACCATCACCATTCTGGGACTCTGGTAAGGCTCTGGCTGGGTACGGGCGCAGCACATATCCATGGGGTTCCGAGCTTTCAGAGGACAAACCACCTTCACTTGAAGTCCTGTCTACGGCCTCCGGAGCTCCTTTTGGCAGGCAAGGGCAGAGTTTGAGCTGCATACGATGCAGGACCCTTTCTCTCCCAAGGTGATTGCGGACCACGTAGACAGGCTGTTCAGCAAAAGGTTGCTTTACAACCATGTAGGGCTGCTCCTCCCAAAAGTCTGCCATCTTCGAGTGACCCTTGAAGCCATGCCGCCTGACGAGCACGTATTGACCTAGCCCCACAGGTTTCTAATAAGTCCGTCTTGCCTGTAATGCCCACCGTGCCACAGCTACAGATTCCGCATTCTTGGCTGCTATCCTTCTCGCTGTTCGCATTCGGGACTGATGCTGTCGAACATACCACTGCGCACCACGGTGAGCTCCCTGCTTCACTTCCCCGCTTAAGCTCAGATCACGTGGGAAGCGTCCAATTCTTCCGAACATCAGGAAGAAGGGTTCATATCCTGTCGTTGAGTGGATTGTGTTGTTGTACGCAAATACAAGGGCTGGCAAGTATTCTGGCAAGGACACCAACATATTGTGCAAGGTTCTATTCAGGCGCTCACATTGGCCGTTGCCAGCAGGATGGTATGGTGTCGTATGGCTTCTCTGAATCCCATAGAAAGCACATAGTTCTCTGACAACTGCAGCTTGGAAACGACCCTGATCTGAATGCAGTCGTAAGGGGCATCCATACGGCATGATGACGTACTTCACCAGAGCCTTCGCTACTGTGTTGGCCTTCTGATCCCGAGTCGGAATCGCCCATGCATATTTTGTGAACACGTCCGTGACCACGAGCAGGTCCTCATGTCCATTACTTGAAGTCTCCAACACCGTTTAATCCATAGCCAACACTTCCATAGGGGCAGTCGCAGTGAGTGATGAAAATGGCAGCCTTGTCTTCCGAACAGGAGGCTTGCTAACAGCACAGCGCTTACACTTGGCACACCATTGTTTCACCGACTCCTCCATCCCATGCCAGAAGAACCTGTCTCCAACCAGACGATAGGTACGTCTGAACCCGAAATGCCCTGCCTTGTCATGAAACCGGGTGATAGCCTCCTCTTGAATGTTCTGCGGGGCAATGACCTGCAGGTGCTCTGTACCATCGTTCAGGCGGCGCCTCCTCCGCAAAAGAACACCATTCCGGATGAAGAGCCTCTTCCAGTCTCGCAGGAGAGCCAGACTTCCCGATAAACAACTGCCCTTCTCACGCGAGAGTGGTGTACCCCTTGACACAAAGGAGCACACTTGATTGACAAGATCATCCCTCTCTTGAACCTCCTGCAGATACTCCGCTGAGAACCCAGGCATGCACGCTTCTCCACCTAGACGTCTCTCCTCAATGCAGGTACTCAAAACAACTGGTATATCTGTTCCTTGAGAAACTAAGTCAAACTTGGCACAGATTGTGTCACTACTCACAATCATCTGTCCTCCCTCAGGAGGAACCAGACGGGATAGGGCATCGGGGGCTTGGTTCTGCTTACCCGGCCTGTACTGTGTCTTGTAGTCAAATGAACTCAACTGCTGAACCCAACACAGCTCAGTGCAACCAAGCTTTGCTCTATCCAGGAACTGGAGGGGATGGTGATCAGTAATGATAGTACACTTCTGTCCCAGCAGGTAATCTCGAAATGCCTCAGTCACTGCCCATTTTGCTGCTAGGAGTTCCAACTTGAAGGCGCTGTACCTCCCACTTCGCTCTGCAGGCCTCAATGCCCTAGAAGCATAGGCAATGACACGCTGGCTGCCTCGATCGTCCTCCTGTAGGAGCACAGCCCCCAAACCTGTCGAACTGGCATCTGTTTCTACACGGAATGGTCTCGAGAAGTCTGCATAAGACAGAATCGGGGCACTAGTCAAACGTCCAATCAGACCCTTGAAGGCGGTTCGATCCTCATCGTCCAGCTGCACCTTCCTAGAGCCCGGCACCACCATCTTCTTGCCCTTCTTCTTCTGGCCTGGACCTGCCTTCAAGTAACGGTAGAGCGGAGCTGCGATTGTAGCATAGTCCTGTATGAACCCCCTGAAAAATCCTGTGAAGCCTAGGAAGGCTCGGATATCTCTGACAGTCTTTGGTTCTGCCCATCCTTGAACCACGGAGACCTTTTCTGGGTCCACTGCAATCCCTGATGCAGAGACTCTATATCCTAGGTATTGCACCTCTTGTCTCATCAGATGGCACATGGCAGGCTTAAGCTCTCAGCCGTACTCCTTTAGCCTGGTCAGCACCCGATCCAATCGCTCAATATGGGAGTCAAAATCGGGGGAAAAGACAATAATATTGTCCAAGTAGATCAGTACGCCAGTGTAGCACAAATCCCCCAAGCATCGCTGCATCATTCTCTGGAACGTTGCAGGTGCGTCACTCAATCCAAAAGGAAGCCTCACATATTCAAATAGTCAAAAGGGCACAACAAAGGCTGTTTTCTCGACATCTTCTGGGTGCATGGCGACCTGATAGTAGCCACTAGTCAAGTCTAAGACGCTGAAGCAAGCAGATCCACCAAGGGCTTGCAGAGACTCTTCCATCCTCAGCAACGGGAAGGAATCCCACCGTGTAATACAGTTCAGGTGTCGATAGTCAACACAAAGCCTAATGCCTAATGCCTAATGTAACCGAAGTCCATGTCACCATGAGAAAAGGCATCATGATGCTTTTCAAGAAGGCCCTGTAGCTTGCCACACTGCTCCTGACTCAAAGACGTCCTATCTACGTCAATGGCGGTAGAGTCTCTTTGGTTGTTTGCCTTATCCTGATCCTCCACATCACTACCAGTGGCCCCTCTCCTGACCACAGCTGCATTGTACAGAGTGCCAAGCAGCAGCTTCCTCGGGATCTCCACTTCTTCGTTGTTCTCGTTGCACAGGGCTACAGAGAAAGTCTCATTCTGTACATCGACCAAGCATGGAGCAACTAACACTCCGGGGAAAACATTACCACAATGTTCAGGTTCGAGGACTGCCTCATAGGACCCACTGACTCCACGACTCTGAGACTCCACAACTTCCATCTGCCTGGCCAAGAGTACGCGAGGGGAATCCGGCCTCAAATATGCCTTGCCCACTGCATCCTCCCTCTGCCGGGTATGAATAGCTTGTAGTGCCTCTTGCCATACTGGATCTGGGGTAGGCCAGAGTATCTTGTTCATGTGTTACTGCCCGACACCTACTAACTGACCCAAAACCTGCAGTACGTTCATTCCTAGTATCCCTTGCACGGAACTCTGACCACGCCTCATGGCCATGTCATCTTTCAAAACCAAGACAATCCTAGCTGCGATCAGATGTCTCAAGACATTGACATCGACCTCAAAACACCCCACATATGGGATATCATCCCCACTTGCTGAGACCAAGGAGAAGGACACTGGGACGTCCTTCATCTGAATACCCGCCGGTTCTAACTTTTCTTTGAAGTACGTCTCTCCTATGGTAGTTACTTGGGAGCCGGGATCTAGGAGACAGGGCATGGTGACACCCCCAAACTCAACGTCAACAGAATAACACTCCAACGGCCCTGGACACAAACTCGTCATCTCCTCTAGTACCTTTGGGGACCGCCTCCACCTCTGACATACGTCCAACTGGGGCACCTGATCTATGTGGCGCTGCGGAGGGACTCCCTTGTCTGGTGGTTCCACCACCTGCATGATCTGGTGGACTCACATTCTTCTGGGTATTTGGGGTATGGGATGCCTGGGGGGCTTCCTGTCTACTGGAATCGGGTTGATGTCTAGGCATGTCTTGCCTTTGCAAACTTCCCCTCTGCTCTGCAAAATCAGAATGACCCCGATACCCATCTGGTCCTCCCTGGAGGAAGGTCATTCCTGTTCTCGGGGGGAAAATCCTGGCCTCTACTGTCTCTGCCATTAGTCCAATGTGGATTGGGAGAGTAATTCCTGTTCCTGTACAACTCGTTGAAATGAGGCGCATCAGGCTGTGGAAATCCATGCTGCCAACTCTGATCAGCAGGCCGAAACTGTGTTCCACCATAGTCTCTACTGGGACAGTCTCTAGCAAAGTGTCCTAAATTCCCACATGAAAAGCAGGCACCTCTCTGCTGCCTCACACGAGGGTTCCACGTTCGCACCGCTGGTGGTGCCGAGGGGGCCGTAGGCATCGCATCTCTGACGGCTTGTACTATCTTGTCACCCATCTCCTGAATTGTCAAGAGGACGTCTGATGGTTGAGTTCCCCCTGTCGAGCCCGCACAGCAGCCTGGCGTGCACCCTCGCGGCCTTGCGTGTGACGCTCCTCTTGCCCTGACCTACGGATGGCAAACTCACGTAAGACCCTGAAGTTTGTGTTACCATCCCGCTCATACCGATCCCTGCAAGCACTTCGCAGGACAGGGTCCTCTAAACCTTCAATGAACTGTTCGACTAAGATCCCGTTGGGGTCAGCTTATAGCTTGGCCTCGCGACCACACAGATTGTTGAACCTTCGTTCTAGATCTACTGCAAAATCACGAAGTGGTTCCCCTCTCCTCTGCTTGCGCTCCAGAAAGAGCCTCTGGAGCTCACCCAGATTTTGCACACCAGCATACGAATCTCCCAGAAATTGCAATATTTCCTCCGCTTGCTTCCCCTCTTTGATCAGGGCCCTCACCTCTATCTTTGGCACTCCTCGAATGTAGTCTAGCAAGTAAGAAGCCCTTTCCTCTTCCAGTACCCCATAGCGGGGAAAAGGCTGACTTCATGCTGGAAGTAAACTCCTCTACATCTCCTGCCTTCCCATCGAACACCGGCATTTTCCTCTCAGGCGTCATCACCAGTTTGGGGGGCCTCATCATAAGTTCCCTGATCTGGGTCTTCAGGTCCGACAGCTCCTGGTCTACGTCATTTTGATCTGCCGCTGGAGTGTAGGGCGAGTACACCAGCCATCAGGTGGTGGCCAGATATGTCCCTGTATGGCAACTGTCCTTCTCTTCCTTTCATCCTCTGCCATGTAGACCAGGCCATTTGCACGAGGATGTACCGCTTGTAGCACTTCCCGCAAGAGATGACCTTCCTTCTCCAAAGGATATTCTGTGACATCCCCTGGGCCATCTTCAATCTGTAAAAATAACATCTTTACCATATCCTGAATATATATCAATGTATCACAAATATCCCAAGCCAGACAGCTTTCGCTTAAACCATATGCTCACAAATTAAAACAATGCAAGCAATATGTCTCAAATATCCACTCACAATGCAGAGAAAAAAACTACTAAGGCATCAGTGTGTATGAAGGAATACACCCCCAAAACACTATTGAAGTCAGCACATACAAGTAAATGCCAAATATCTCTGAAATACAATTAAAGTTCCCAAAAGATTATACAGTCCTATCTGAGAAGGATCAGTAATAAGGGAAACCAGCTCTATAACCAAATCCTAATGAGTAGTGTCCAACATTAACACTCCACTGAATGGAAAGGACACTAATAATACACCTTGAAAGAGATGTTCCAATACACTTTTATCGCTGGTTGCATTTTAATACAGGCACAAATATCCACATCAAAGCAGTACAACACTACCTCATGACCTACTGCAGTAATACACAATGTATTAAAAAATAGCAAACCTGCCCAAAACATGACAGGTCTAACTTCAATAGCCCTTCACAGTATAATCACTACAGTCAGTCCCACATTCATAAATTATCCCCTGTGTATACTCGCAGTGTCTGCAATACTCTGTACACTCCGTATCAATACTGTACCAAGTAGCTTAAATCTTAGGACCGACACTTCAAAACTGAGTCCATCGACCAATTACCTATTTACCCTTGCCCTTAAATCCGGTAATAACTCTATCCACACAATCAACAGGATAGGTCAAAACTGTATGTAAATCACACAGAAACGTCCATTAGCTCAGCAGGTTACATCAACCTCAAATCACACCATGTCCTTTCTCCATGAAAGATGGTAAAAACTACCTAAACAGGCTATCTACCAGTCCAACAGGGATAATAATCATCCCTTCTAGTATCTAATAATGTCAGACTGCACCAGTTCAAGTTCACATCCGTCTACTCGAAATCGCCTGCCTGCCGCTACTTCATCCACTGCAGCTGAACTTCGAGTCCTCTACATCACCACCTCGTCATCCGCAAACAGTCCTGCAGCTACCTGGAACCATCTCCTGTCCATCTCTGGATCCCCTTCACCACCAGTTCTTCCTGTCTACCTGTCCTATACGCCCAGGAGCACATCACCACCCGATCTTCAGAAAAGACCCCACTGGAACTCCCCCTTTATGTCCTATACTTTCCGCTGCATCTTTCACTAAGCCGTCTAGGAGCATCCAGGCCGCATTAACTCAGCCCAAGTCCTCTCAGTAGTGACATCCAACTATGCTGTATCCTCCCATCCCATCCTCGTCACCAGTTGTAGGGGGACCGAATTGGGCGGATGAGAGAGAAATGGAGAAGGCGGGATGATGTGAAGACGGTGTGTGTGTATGTGTGACTATGATGGAGATGGTTATACGGCACGTGGGTTCGGGTGGAAAGTCGTGCAGTCAATAAAGACAAACACTCAGCAGGAGTCCTGTGAACAGCAAGCAGAGAGGTGCCTGCCACATGGGGGCGCCCCTCTGTTGCTGATGTCTCTACATAATTAGTACATCCCCACACAAGGTTTGTATCTCTGCATCAGATTGTCATGTCTTAGCTCCAGACATTCTATAGCATTAGGATTTGATTCAACACGCCATAACCCTGGATACCATCATACCTGGGTTACAACAATTTGTAAAGCCACACTGGTATACTGGTATCCTACTATGAAAGTGGCCAAATTCTATCAATCAGCAATGACAAATTCAATAACAATTCTTCTGTTAACTGAGTAATTACAATAATGATAAATCTTTTGATTTTTTTTTCTATAAACATTATTGTAATTTGGACAGTAATTAAGATTAATATCATTTCAATCAACAAGCTCAGTACATTATTGTTTCTGTGTATGGACTGATAGCAGTAATGCATTGTGCAGTAGTACCATGCTACAGTGGCAGAACATTTTTTACCGTTTGGTACCGTTTGGTACCATAATAACAGACAGAAAAAAAGAACAGATTACAGGATATCTTTTATGCATAAACATTCATTTAATGCTTTGCTAGATTGCTGAACACAACAAAATTTTCTAGCATAAACCACTAAAATTTACTTTCACGCAGTTTTGGGGTCACCCAGGATACAGTTCTAAAAAATAAATGAATCATTCAACCACCTAGTATGGTGAGTGTTCCTCTCTGGGTCAAGTCTATGGAGAATGTGTCTTGCAACAAAAAGTGATGGGCTTTGATGAATAAAAGATTTTATTTTTTTTCAAAGGGCTCTTCTCCTGCTGGCCATTTTTAAACCAGTTACCCGTTTGACTCCGGCAATAATTTCCATCGCAAAATGATTATCGCTGCACATTCCTATCTGAGGTATGCATTTGGGAACAATGATGGAGCTTCCTCAAGTGTGTGACACACATGGCGAGTCCAATGCACATTGTGGTATTGAAAATGCATACATGCAGACACAGCAACAAAAGTTACAGAATTTTCTTGGGAATGTTAGTAATGAGGAAGATTAAGTTCAGTCAATATATGTGATGCATCACAAAAGCTATATAAGTCTAAAAAATATATACAGATCTTCCTCTCTTTTTTTGCTGATATAAATTTGGGAGATGCTATGCTTTATTTTATATATAATTGGCCTACCAGTATGCCTACCTCATTACAAAGAAAATATTCAAAAGAATAAGATAAAAGTTAGAAAACTGTTATGGCTATACAAGTATTGCCAAAGTCAGAGAGTGATACACACTTTTTCTTCCTTTCATGACCTCAGACTTTATACAGGTAATGTGATGATGCACCATATACATGTATGTACAATATATTCTACTGCTAAGTGGTGGTGAAAGGTTACACCGTGCACTGGACTAGTAATAGTCCTTGTAATTCAGAAAGGATCTTCAAACGAGGTTTCATCCTTGCAGGATGCTTCTGCAATACCTCTTGTTATTTCAGTTGTATACATAATTGAGCTTTTTTAAAGATAAAAATGTTGACTGACGTGAAATAAATGCCTTTGAAAAGTACACTGTGCTCTGATAGTGACTGTTTTTTGTACTGCCTGACTTTAAAAAACAACAACTTTGGAGACAATCATCGCCAACTGATTCTATCCAAGGAAATTCAATCATTTTGAACATTAATACTATGGATGTAATGTATGACACATATATTCATCTTACAGATTTCAAAGGGTGTAACTGTATTTCACTGCATGCTAAGTAAGAATGTTTATTTTAAAACAATGGATAATCTGTATCTTCTCACCCATGCTTTGGGGTGAAATAGTATAATTATGTGACAAGTCTATAATATATACATATATATTGACAAAAAAGTGTTGCTGAATGGATGGATGCACATAACATCAATCCTTTTGTGGGGAAATTTTGAAGTATAGAATGTTCACTGGATTGCGTGCTCCGGTTGAAATCCACCTCCCAAAGGTGTCGGCTAGATTTCATTAAAAAACATCCATGCCTCGCCCTTCTCTGATAGCGTCCTATTGGTGGCACCAAAGCGTTTGAAGAGGGCTTGGGATTGGGCGTTGCCTCGCTGGATCATGAACATGAACTCGTTCCCACCTTTCGCTTGGAAGATCTGCAATTATTAAGAACAAAATATATTTTAAGATACAGTGAAGAGTCTGCCCTCTACCTCACGTTGTTTCTACTTTCATCTCAGTTAGTTTTATTCTTCCCATCAGGTGTATTAATTCAAGTGTCAAAGATGCTGTGTGTAGCAGTACAGTGCTATAGGGATGAATATGATTGACAAGAATAACACCACTGACATTTCGAGGCCCAGTTTCAGTAACATAGGGACTGTATCGGGCCAAATGACGAACCCAAAGTTGCAACAGACTCTAGATCTGATGTGATCTAGTTGGGAAGGGTGCATACAGATTCAAGATATATTCTAGAACGTGGTAAGGTGGGTGCAAGATATTATTCCTAAATGGCTTATTAAAATAGTTAATTGTTTTTCAGGATGGATTGATCTAAAAAAAATGTCCCCAAAATCAGTTAAACTGAACTTACGGTTGATTTGAGAGCTTTAATAGTGAAATGGCCCCTTGGTGACAGTACAACCCCTATTTCTACTGCAACTGTATTAGTGATTGCTTAGGGCGACATTGATAGTACTAGTGATGAAAGTGATGATAACTACAGCTAGGATCAGGTGAAGTAAGTGATAGCAAAGAATAGTATAGTGAGGAGTGCAATATGAAACTGGGTTTTGGCACAAAGTTTGCCCTGATACTGGTTTCTTCCTTTTTCTTTTTTTCTTTTTTTTTTGGGAGAAGGGAGGGGTTATTATAATAGTATATACTATAATGAAGGTGGATCACGATCTGTTTTGACTTCAGTCCGAAATATTGCACTTTTTGTCAAAGTTCAGAGCTCTGTGACCTTGTGTGAATGTGTTCATATTTTCAGTATCACAAATGCTATCTGTCCATGTCAAATGATAGACCAAAAATGAATTGCAATTGATTTGAAACTACATGTTGAAAGAGGAGGTAACTCTGTTTTGACAGTCATACTGTCCATTGCAATTTGCAGTGAGATTACATTAAATTTTGAAGTTGAAACCTGTTCTATCAAAAGAGGATCGTTAATCTGATTGTGATCTTTTGAATGCTAAACAATTCATCTTAAACTTAAACAAGTTTTGAGCGATTATAAGATGCCATTGATGTTAAATTGTACGCATTACAAAGAATCAGTACTGTCAGACATTCTCAGTCTTATAAAAACAGATCTAGACTACAGATGTGAGAATGTATAATGATGTATCATGTTTATGTAGGACCTATCTACTTGTATGTATGTATGTTTGTATGGATGCATGTGTGTATGAACATGTTTGTATGATTTTGTGTATGCGTGTTTTGTTTGTAATTATGTGCATGTTATCATGATTGCACTTAATTATGTATGGGGGGTACAACTGTGATCGACTAAAACTAGAACCTATATCTGTGTTCATAAATCTCTATAGCTAATTGAATAATTGACAGTTGTACCAGTCAACATTAATAACTGATAGATACAGACTGTACAAACGATAATGGTTATATGTATAATGGTGATATGAATATGATTATGTATAGTGTGGGAATATGCACAGAATGTGATTATGAGTAGGGCTTTATAAAACTTGTAGATACGAATTGGCTACCTGTGTATAGAAGTATTACATGTTATACAGTATGTTCCCAAAAAAATTACAACGGGACCCCCCGCAATGATATCTTTAGAAATAGTGAAACAATCTAAATACAAATTCAGGGTATGAAACTATAACTCATTGCCCACATCTTACAGAAAACCCCATTTGATTTGCTTCAGTGGTCAAAGAGAAATGAGGAATTTTGTAGAGGATGTCGGGAATCTTTTTTGTCCAAGTTCCGTCTATTATTCACGCACTAGAGCATTGAATTGCTAAAATTTGAAAAATTAGACTCATGACATGCTTTACAACAATCTACATTTCTCTGTGACCGCTTAACCAAATTGAATGAGGTTTTCTGCAAAATAGAGCTAAGATGTTATATTTTAAGGCCCCGAAGTAGCACTTAGACAGGTCGATCATTTTGGATGTTATCAATTCGAAAATTTGATTGTAATTTTTGAGGGACATACTGCAGTATGTCCCACAAAAATTACAATCAGATTTTCGCATTGATAACATCCAATATGATTATTTTTTTTCATTGCTACTTCAGGGTCGATTTGGTTAAGCGGTCACAGAGAAATTGGGATTGTAGTAAAGCATGTCATGAGTCTGATTCTTCCAAGCTTAGCACTTCGATGATTTTGTGTGTGAACAATAGACCGAACTTGGACAAAAGAGATTCCTGACATCCTCTACAAAATTCCTCATTTCTCTTTGACCACTGAAGCAAATCGAATGGGTTTTCTGTAAGATGTGGGCAATGAGTTATATTTTCATACCCTGAATTTGTATTGAGATTGATGCAATATTTTTAAAGATATCATTGCGTAGGGCCCCGTTGTATTTTTTTTTTTTTTTTGGGGGGGGGGGGACATACGGTACTATAGCCTCTGTCGTAGATTATTAATGTCTCAAGTGTAGGCCCTATATATAATTTTGAGATATATTTTTTTTTTCAGCTGGGAAAAAGAAACTGAGCCCATTAAGGCTAAGTAGAAAATCATTCACAGAGCGCAGACCTCCGCTATAAGCACATTATGCTGAAAATGACCCTATTCAAAGTTTTCGTGAAAATTTCATGCAGATCCGGTCATAACCTTTTGTATTATTTTTCAAACAATAATATCAGATAGACGAACAAGCCAACGCCTGCAAAAACATGACCTTCTCGGCGGAGGTAATTGCATGAAATCCCGGCGCCGGGGCATGATCCAACCATCAAAACTTTAAGAAGCAACAAATTCTGGAACATGTGATACAAAGGCATAGCATGCATGCGTTCGATGTTTATCACAGTATTTGTAACAATCGTGATACAGGGTTACTCATCATGCTCATAGTTTTTGATTGTCTACCATTGCAGTGGCGTGCTGCATTATTCTCACTGGAGTCGGGTGGATTGTGTGTGGTGTGCGTATGCGTGTGTGTGTGCATGTGTGTGCGTGTGTGTGTGCGTGTGTGTGTGTGTGTGACTGCAACGAAACTACATGTATTACCTGTAGAATAGACCGCACCATTCTGCTACCGTTTCCTTTGCCTGACAAAATAAAGATGAATGTAATTAAACAAGAATTAAAAGACCGAATAAATAAAACGAAAAAAAAAATAATTACGTTAGGAAGTCTGCGAAATATGTAAGCATTGTTGGACAGAAAGATACACAGAAGTAGATCGAAAGGGATGAAAAGTTAACACAATACTAATGCAGTTTACACCTAATATATATTATCATAGCTACATGACATAGAATTACATAGAGGCAGCAAAATAATGCGGTATAGCAGTACGCGATCTGACTGAGGGCGCTGTCAGACACATCGAGTTATGGTATATTCATATGACGTATGGATATCATACGACGTTTCGATATGTGAACATTCAGACACATAAAAACGTCCTACATCCATACGTCGTATATCCATGCGTCGTATATCCATACGAGAACTCTCTAGTCTGAACGGGGGGTGAGACAACCAATTTACATTGTAACGCATTTTAATCGTGTCGCGCATTTCAAACCTTCATAAATCCGTAATGCAGACTGAAGTATGTGATAATATACAAATGATACACGGGTCAGAGTGGATCGGTGAGAATTGGATGCGCGAGTTTAAATTTGGAACTGTTTAAACCCACGAACGCAGCGAGTGGGTTTTAGACTGTTCCAAAGTTAAACGAGAGCATCTAATTCTCATTGATCCACAAAATTGGCCTATTATGCATCATTTGTGTTATAAAATGGGCCCGTAAATTCTTGAAATACAACCATTTTCCCCATCATGCGTCAAGTACACCTACAACGCTATACGAAACGTGAGCCATGCGTTCGGACGCATGGCTCAGTGTAGATCAGTAAAAATCAATGCATGACAATTGACCAATCAGATTGCAGAGATTCTAAAGCTCATTTTATAAAATCATATTATAGGCCAGTCTGAGAAGAAAAAACAACAACAACAATCGGGTAGGTCCCCTACAATGCAATTCGGAACAATAGTGTGCGACGTCATTTCATATAATATTTGTTTACAAATGTACTTTTGCCTTTCATACAACCGTTTCTTGTTAAAATTATGGGCAAAATAGTACTATTCACTTAGAGACGCCGCTCCGAGGTGAATGGTACTTTCGGAGGCGCCGAGGCCTATAGTTTTAACCAGAAACTTGAAATTAGGTCGAGTATTTTTCTTTCATATTTTGGATCAAAAATGTAAAAAAAAAAAGAGAAAAAGAAGGGGAAGAAGGGGAAATGTTAGGCGAGAAGTTGTGTTGTGGATGCGATGTTAATGTGGAGGGATCCGTAGTAGATAAACTGACCGTACGAAGCAGCTTTGTGATGTCACGATTGTTTTATTAGATATTATTAAATACAGTTACACACAGTGACTGTTCGAAGCAGGGCACGATGTCAGAATTGCTTTGTGACATCACTTCACAAAGAGCATACCATTGTATTTGGAAAATGTCGTATCAAAAGCGACGCCACTTTGTAAATAGTACGCCAACGTTCTGACATAGCTGAAAATACCTATAATCACGTTAAGCTCTTTCAACCAATCACGAGAGGATACATTTTTTATCCAAAATATAATATCAGATAATTAACTAATTTAGGACGGTGCCTCGGGGTCTAGCGTTCAGATTGGCGTTAATAGCAACCACATTATAACTATATAAGCTTCAGTAAAGTTTGACAGCAAAACACGAAAGCTTAAGAAGTTTGAAGTTAACATATAATATTTTCACGAAATAGTGAAAGGGCTCACAATGAAGCAACTTGGATGAAGCGATGATCTGATCGCCTTCGGACTTTTCCATTGGCTTGTATATTACAGTAGTCACAATATAATACTCTTTATTAATAATATATAACTGTATTACCCATTAAAATCGTTTCGGCTTGATCATCGCAATTGTATTGAAACTAAGTAAAAATAGGCAACCTATTTATGATTTCGTTTTAAAATTCGTTTCAAACAGATGCTTAGTGAAGATCTGCGAGAAAGAGGATTGCTATGGAGACTGTGCACATTAGAGATGTAAAGGATGAAACAAAGGGAACCAATTTAAAAGCCGTCTGCTCACCTCTGTAATTAGGCTGAATGTACAGACCCTGCAAAAAGTACGTCTCCCCCTTCAGAAAGTTGTAGAATCTGGAAACGACGATGCAGCCGACGATTTTCGGTGACTGATTGACCGATCGATACTCGAGCACGACCGTCCGAAATAGGTATCGGTCGTCATCTCCCGCTGCACAGAATTCTGGGAATAATACGGAGTACACACATGCACACGATTCGTTTCTGGAGCGACAAGATTGACATACGTCAGTAACCGCTATACATTTTAGGCCTGGGCATTTTGTGTGAATTGGTAATTTGCCGTACACACAAGGGCCTATGGGCTCCTCATCAGTTCTCACCCCTTAGATATTTACTTAATTCCTAGATGTTAGGTGTCAGCAGTATTATCAAATTGACGGATTACTGCCGTGTTGAAAGTGCACATTATACACCATGTTTGGAGGGTACAACTCACATAATAATGTTGTATTTAAGTACACATAGTCTTAAGCCGTAGGACCCAATGCAGCTGGTAAATTGTCACTAAGTAATGGACGACCAAGTCTTTGGAAGTAGAAACATTCGCAATTGTAATATACAAACGTCATAATACAGTGTAACCTCGATATTACAAGGACCATGGGACCATGAATATTATTTTGTTATAGCGGATTCCTTGTTATATCACGGGGGAAAACACACACACACACACACACACACACACACACACACGCACACACACACACACACACACACACACACACTACACACACCTTTATAATCGATTAGACCGACAGAATGATTTAATTGTTATACTGTAATTTTTGGTATGCCCAACCCTTCCTGACATATGGGTTCCGTTTTATACTCACTTCTATCGTCAAAAAAACCAACAAAAAACAAAAAACTTCATTTACAAAATCCCAATTAGGCTGTCCTCGTTTGATTAGCTTGCTCGTTTGTTTGTTTGTTTGTTTGTTTGTTTCTTTTATATTATTTTGCACAGAATAAAGTATGCGACTTACCGTCTTTACTCACAGTAAATTCACCATCAATCTTCTCCATGACAGCCAGTTCTGTCAAGAGATCATGGATTTCACTTAAATCTTCCTGGTGTCCTTCTCGAACCGCATAGTTGTCCGTAGTCAGATCAGCCTACAAGCAAAATATTAAATCAAACACCAACAATTTCTATTTCGCTTATAAGCTACTGGATCTTTTATTTTTGTCGACTGAACATGATACGTCGCAATTTTGTAATTGTCTTACTTTTCTAATATACCTTGATATACTTTCATATACTTTTCTAATATATAATAGTCTTACGTATGCTCGCTCGGTCTTCTTTTACCTTATCTCGAGTTATTTTGATAAACTTTGATACGTTAACATTTTACACTTTTATTGGCGTCGGTGTGTATGGCCCGGTGTAGTACGATTTAAAGGTGAATAGGGCTATTCGTCACATGAGTGTAGATGATATAAATGACTTGATATGTAAGTGAATACTAAGTACATAAATAGTGTAGAGGTTTATTTTGAAGCGAATAGCAAATTAATACATTAATGAGTCAACAAGTAAAGTGAATGCATGATGAATACTGCAACTTTTTGCGTTTTGCCTTGCCTGCCAGTAGATTCTGCCAGTAGCAAGTATCACAATATTACAACGTGTTTGATATTGTCAAACAAAATATATCTTCCAAATGAGAAAATGTCTTTAACCAAAAATGATCTCTAATGAAAACATAAATAGGCCTACACACACATCAAAATTCGATTCAAAGACCGTTGCTGTAGCAAACATCGCCATGCCACACTGATCTCATGTCCAACTGATGAGGCAGTATATGACTTATAACGACGAGCGAGGTGCTCGCAGATAGACGCGAAAATGGGTTTCAACTTACCGTCCCTTGGACTTTGGCCGGATCGAAGGTCATGCCGAACACATCGTGTGCCACCAGGACAGTCATTGGTGGTGCACTGCCCGTAGAAGTAAAGGTCAGCAAATTTTTAACTCGCGCATCCGAAGCCACCTTATTAGTTCACACATACAACAAAAGAGTTGATGCGGGAGGAGCAGGTAGAATGATGTGTATGATCAAAGTGCATTACATATCTTTCTCGAAAAAAAAAAAAAAAAACCAGCCACAACAACAGATAAAAAGAAGGAACGCAGTAACGAACAAAGTTTGTGGGCTAAAGAAAAAAAAAATGATTCTTTTTCAGAAGTTCACGCCTACGATTTCTGTGCCATTACATGTCTACGAATTGTTTGATAGACGTATTTAATGCAATGTCGATCATTTCTTCAACATATTAGAAATCTATAGGCCTATACAACAGACTTCAAAAAATATTATTCACAGAACTCAAGCTACACGATATTCGTGTCCAAAAGTGAAATAAACTTAATTTAATGTGCTTTATTTTCAAATGCAGTATAATGTTACTGTATTTGATTCTCAATGTGTTTAGTTACCGGTGGAGATGATTTACCTAATGATTATGCCGCGACATGGACAATATCTGCTTTGCTTTTATCATTTTGTTTTAGGTAGTACAATGACGTTGCTCTCTGTCAAAACCCGCAGGCAGGCACGGCACTCGGTTATGACACTAAAGTCTATGGTGATGAACCATGCAGTCTTAACTTCCATGAGCGAAATTTAACGCATAAAATGCAATGATGCAATCGTTATAGCTATCCACGAGGGATGGACAAAGAGAAATTTCGCCTCGTAGCATTATAAAGATTTTTGGTCTTTTTCTTTGTACTCACAATTCAAATTTTGGTATAAGATTGTTAATGTACCATTTCTAGAAATGCTGATGGCTAAAAAGAAGGTTTTTTGCTCGGGCCCTACTTCATTTAGACCTTTGGCACAGGTCGGTCTTTAGGTTGAGTGCGAATTTTAAAAAAAAAAGCGCAGGAAAAGACAAGAAAAAAAAAGTGAGTATTTCAGATGAGAGTGTATTAAAGATGGCAAAAATACGTGCCTGTATCTGGTAAAGTGGAAATTTACTTTTTAATTGTAATCTAGAGTGACAACTTTCTGTTTCGTTCGTCGTCCTTTCGATGTCCACACCGAATTCGAGGAGGAACGTATTCATGAAAGATTTGAACGTTAGCAGAGGGTTCAGTCTGCAATACAGGCACCATCAGACACTTTGAAATATACAACAGGTTAACGATGACAGATCTCTTCACTGGAAGGCAAAGAACACTCTGCAGATCGGTGTGCATAACTTGAGTTTTTAATAATCAGAAGACCAATGATATAAACAAAAGCAGTATAAAGGGATTGTACTCCTGACTTTTGGTTGAGATTGGCTTCAGGTTTCCAACTTTGTTTTTTTTTCGTGAGATAACGAAAAACCTGTCATGAGATATGAAAGAGCATACAATTCTAAGAGGAATTCAACAATTTGATGAAATTTGGTTTTGAAATGGCTGAGATATCCACAAACAAAGAGGTCTTGATAAAAGGCAAGACCCATGCACTTTTTATGACAATTTTGTTTTACTTAGTTTTGGGGGGATATCTCAGCCATTTCAAAACAGATTTTCATCAAATAAATTTTGAATACCTCTTACAATATGTGTATGCTCTTTAACAATATTTTTCATAAGTGACTTCAAATCATCTCGCACAAAGTCTAAATCTGAATCCCCCATCTCGACCAAAACTATACCCCCTTTCATAATAGATGATATTCAGACAGATTACTGTTTTTAGAATGTTGAAGGAAAATTGTCACCTGTGTATATACCAGTTGAGAAAACAAAAACAAATACAAACACAGAAACAAAAACAGACAAACCAAAGACTGTTGTGTACACTGTACTAAATCGTATGATAAAGGGTTTCTTCGAGTTTTCAATAGCTGACTCACCTTTCTTGCTTCGTTGATCAAATCCTTTTCAACATCAGTACCTTGTAAAGAAAAGAGGGTAATTTGGATTTGAGTTCTGTGCATTTCTGCATTTTTTTTTTCAAACAACAAACATACATCGTGACCAGCACTTACATTTCAATGTACTATACCACTTGTATAGTAGACATATTCCTCGTGGCACGTATCTCACCTTTTGCTCCTGTTACGATAATGACTAAGCGTGAGCATGGATTTTGAAGAGAGTATAATTATTACTTTTGGCTGCATAGGTTCGGTGTTACGACTTCATTGATGATCGATTTTTTAGTTGTGAAATTTCTTTATTGACGTAAGATTGCATCATATAGGGGCGGATTTATTGAGAAGACTTCATATCATAACTTTTGATCTCAAAATGATGATAAATGAAAATTATGATAAAAAATGCAATGTTAGATTTAAAAAAAAACCCAAAAAGATAGATAAGCTCTGATATTCCTCTTTTAAAGTAAGATATTTTTACGATATATATTTCATAATATGTTGCTTAATTTTCTCTGTTTTTTTCTTTACGTTTACGGGCCTAAGTTACATTATCGTGCTTTTCATATCGATGTGATGATTACCCCTGTAGTCGGTCTTCAGATAGCGCTGGAAGAAAAGTGTAGGTCCGACCACATATTCATAAGTGACTGAGTAAAGCATACATCCTATTGGCACTTTCCCGGGGTCGACCTGCTCGGTTGACGTGGCCTCAACTATGAAAAAGTTATAATGTCCGCTGATGAAATCATCCCGCAAGCCTACAGAAGAGAGATTGTAAATGTATAAATACAATTACAGTGTATTATAGTCATACATACAGACACACACACATACGAACATACAAACTGATATGGGTGCCTACATGCATGTGTACACGCATAATCGAAAATGTAAACATGCATACAGTCATACGTACGTACATACAAAATATCATGATGAAGACGTGTATATGACGTATTGTATTTTACTAAAGGGCTTTTTACACTTGTGTTTCTTAACCCCGGACTTTCTCTGACCCAGGACTATCGTTAGTCCCGTACCAATTTTTTTCAGCTTTTTACACTCGCCAATTAGTCCCGTACTATCTCTTGTCCGGGGCTAAGGAGAAAACTGACCTTTTTACACTTGTATTTCTTAGCCCCGGACTTTCCAAACCACATGAATATTCATAATTACGCTGTGTACTGTACACGTACACGCACGCACCGGCAGTACTTGATTACCTCGTTTCTGATTGGTCAGTGAAGGTCGGACTTCGTCTCCGTCGCTTAGCCCAGGATTATTTTTTCGTTCTGTTTACACTCACTTGCTTGGCACCGCAATTGCGGTGCTAGCACCGCAATTGCGGTGCTAACCCCTGCTATTTTGCAGGGCCAGATAGTACCGTACTATCGGTGGGGCTAGCCCACTTTGGCAAAAACGAGTGTAAACAGAAAGTGGGCTAAGGATAGTCCCGTACCAACGGTGGGGCTAAGGCCCCCCCCCCCCCCCTTAGCCCCACCGTTGGTCCGGGGCTAAGCAAAAATTTACAAGTGTAAAAAGCCCTTAAGTTGATGGAGTATAAGGGAGGGATATGGTTCCAGTGATACCTCAGATTCCTTTTTAAATTAAAGGACAAGTTCACCTTCATAGACATGTGGGTTGAGTGAATGCAGCAATATTAGAAGAACACATCAATGAGAGTTTGAGGGAAATTGGACAATCCGTTCAAAAGTTCTGAATTTTTGAAGTTTCTGCTCACTCAAGGCTGGATGAGAAGACTACTATAGGTCGTGATGTCACATGTGTACAACGATGTAAAGAAAAAATAGAGAAAATTCAACATATTTTCATTTTTCTCGCATAAAAAAAAGAACACTTGACTCTTGTCTTTGAGAAGGCAGGGATAGTAATATTACCCATAACGTGTTATGTCAGAAACAAGTCGAAGAAATGTGCACTTTATTCGAAAAGTGAAGTTTTGTGAAATTCTCTTTATTGTCTTTATATCGTTATACGCACATGACATCATACACTGTAGTATAGTCTTCTCATCCAGCAGTAACTGCACAGATACTTTAAAAATTCGTAACTTTTGAACGGATTGTCCGATTTTCCCCAAACTTTCACTGATGTGTTCTACTAATATTGTTGCATTCACACAATCCACATGATGAAGGTAGACTTGTCCTTTTACTTGTTTAATGATATCGCTCATGTGTAATGATTTTGATACGGTAGTTGTGCTTTCTTTTTTATTGTTATTATATGAATAAATATGCTCATAAACGGACATCGTGAAAGTATACAAACATGACATTTTACTGAATGTGATTCTGAAATGGGCTTTCTTGTTATTTTAGTAGCATGTGTTATCAATATCTATATCATGTCACTTCACTTATACAGTATAATGCGTTTTCTTATATGTGCTATAGTTATTACGTAAGTTAGTTGCTGAATAATTATTGATAAATAACACAACTAGATATTGTGAAATAATGAGATCAATCTCGTCACTGTTGGCAATTAATATATATATATATATATATATATATATATATATATATATTCACTTTATCGCCTTTTCTATCTCCTTCAGTGCAATCCGTGAGATAAACAATGCAACAGGTGTAAGATTGCCCAAAAAGAGAAGTTATTTACTAATCATGGATGGAACATTATGTAAAACATGTTAAACAACATGCAAATTTGTATGTTTTCATTAATTGTACAGACGTCTCGATGACTCCGCAGTCTCTCTGTACGTTCCAACCATCGTTCCTTTTGCTTGAAAGTTATTCTAATATCAATTATGTTCAAAACGTGCACATCTGTGGTTTGTCCTATACTTCACAAGGAGAAAGGGGGCGTTGATAGCTGCTCGACTCATCATGAATACCCCCCCCCCCCCCCCACACACACACACTCGCGTTATACGCGCAGGCGCGGGCACACAAACGCCAACAAATAAAAAGATAAATAAATAAATAAATAAAAACCCCAACCTAAGAACCATGCGTCCCTGCATTCGTCCTTTATCATCACTATATCAAGTCTGTAATAGATAACTTACATCAACACCAGATCCACGAATGGTAGTGTGATAAACAGACTTGTACTATGGACTATGTATAGAGAAACTAAACTAGTTCCGGATATTTCAATTGCCCCTAGGCCTATATAATTTCAGGTGCCTGTTGGGATTATTACTACTTGGTATAAGGCCTACCGTTTTCAGAATTCGTGAAATCCTCTTGCAGATGTTCTTCAGACACCATATCTTGCAACAGACGGAACATGGACGGAAAATCTGCCAACGATCCCTCGCGAATCACGTATGGTTCCATGCTTGAGCTAGGGCAACGTCTTGTTCTGAACTGTCGTCCGTCATCTCATTCTACCAGTAGACAATGCACATGGGAGTAAAGCCTGTTTGTCAGCTTACTTTTGGGAGTTTTTTTTTTTTTTTTGGGGGGGGGGGGGGGTTGGGGCGTCAATGTCCGATCGCCGTGTCGGACTTTGTATTCTATTTGCTAACGCAATCTCGCAAGACACTACTGATATGAAAAGGCAGTGAGAGAGAGAGAGAGAGGGAGAGAGAGAGAGAGTTAGATTATAAAACAAATAAAAAGATCTTGAACTTTGCCAGAGGCATGAAATCGGAAAGGTATCGCTAATACATAGTTAACTCCTGGTCCTCGAAAATTAGCAGAACGATAGAGCCCTATAAAATGAGCCCAAAATGCAAAATTTTGTGTAGGTTGTGGTAACATCCTGGGCAGGGATGAAGGCAGCCTTCTCCACGGCACAATGACTTATTGTGTAACTTTGACCCTTTTTACCATGTTCGACCCAGCATTATCACGGAGAGGTCAGTAAAGGTGGCGTAAACTCTTTTGCAAGAAGTTGAATCATTTCTGTGCATTTGAAGAACGTCAGCACACACGCAAACACACACACACACACACATTCACAACCTTCTCCACAAAACGAACCGTATACAGAAGAATCACCGTCTTTCGTGTCGGGTTTGGGGAGGATAAGCTCTGTATTTAATGCGGTGTCAGGAATATAATAGGATGACCTACATAGATGCGGAAATATTACATAATTTACAGTGTATACGCACATCATCAAAGAAAGAAGAGAGAAATCGACGTT
The DNA here is from genome assembly GCF_040938485.1 of Diadema antillarum. Classification (NCBI taxonomy): domain Eukaryota; kingdom Metazoa; phylum Echinodermata; class Echinoidea; order Diadematoida; family Diadematidae; genus Diadema; species Diadema antillarum. The sequence continues at coordinate 2,614,609 of NW_027271200.1, forward strand.
GCTGTTCACTTTCCAATCAGCAGGGACCGAAACTTATTTCTCAACCGATCGATATAAAAAGAATACACAGCAACATAACAGCACCATCCCCCAATACAGTACGCACTCACGAATGCGCACTCACACGCTAATACACCCAGGAGGGGGAAGACCCCCCTTTACACTTGCACCGTAAAAAAATCTGTTCTATGATTTACGATTTCTAAGAAAGGACTAGAGTTATTTTATGATATAATCGACATTCCTATCAAGTCAGCAAATTTATTTCATCTATGAAACGATATGAAAAGCAAACACACATCCTCAACAAATATGTAAGGGTTAAACTCTGTCGGAGTATTTCGGTTAACGATCAACGGGTACACGCACGAACTCGACACCAATGAATCATACATCCCTCGAGTGATACAGCCCATGAGTCATACAGCCCCGGAGTTTGACACCAGCAAACAAGGCCCACAACACCCGCACATTCAGCCCCGTGTTGTAATGTCGATCTCGTAGGCTGTTTTTATAATGTCGAACTCATTGGCTGTATGACTATAACTCGATAGTGTCGGTCTCGTTGAATGACCAATTATCTCGTACAGTACACTCCCGTTATAACGAAAACGGTTACAACGAAATTCCGGGTACAACGAAGTAAAAATTCAGGCCGCAACATTATCCGCTTTATGTTTTTTTATTGTTTATCTGTTCGGTTATAACGAAATTTCGATATAACGAAAGAAAATGCCGGTCCCGAGGACTTCGTTATAACGGGAGTCGACCACTGTATTTCATTTCCGAGGGTGGCATTTTCAGAAATCCTTCACGAATTGACCGTCAGTACAAGGAATAGCGTGCCCGCATTAATGGGTGATGTTCGTTAATCCGATGTTCGGGTTTCTACCATTTTGGGGTGAGATTATGAGGAGCCTCTTATGAAATATGAAAGAGCATGTAATTCCAAAAGGAATTCAATGTTTATTTGATGAAAACTGGTTTTTGAAATTGCTGAGATACCCCAAAGAGCAATTCTAATAAAACTTGGGACCCAGCTTTTATCACGATCGCTTTGTTTTACTTTATTTTCGGATGTCTCAGTCATTCCAAAACCAATTTTCATCAAACAAACTTTGAAACAAACAAACTTTGGTACGCTCTGTACTATTTTACAAACGGTGTCTTGATATCTCGCCAAAAGTTAAAAGCCCAATTCTCACCTCTACCAATACTGTACCATCCCTTTAAGTTTGTCAGTGGAATGCTACTATAGTTGTTTTTCATAGATGTGATTTAATCCAAATCAGGCACAAAGAGCTGCTTGTGAATGAATTCAATACTTGATTCATCAGGTTTTTTTAATGCCAGTTGATCTGGGACACAATGGGTAATAAGATTTATTGCAACAAACCAAGGCAAATATTTCCAAACACACAGCATAATTTGGTATTCGTTTGTTTGTCAAATACCAAAAACATGATGTATTTCATGGTCTGAATTTTTTTCTCAAAGTCCGGCGACACACAATTCAGTATTTTGTTCACCCTGTGTAAACCGCTATAATTTATTGCATTATAGTGCACTCCCGTTATAACGGAGTCCTCGGGACCGGCGGTTTTCTTTCTTTATATCAACATTTCATTATAACCGAACAGTAATACATGTAAAGATATATAGATAGATATAGATATGGTAATTTTGGCACCTGATTTTTTACTTTGTTGTAATGGGAGTTTTGTATAACCGTGTTCATTATAACGAGAGTGCACTGTACTGGTAAAATGTGAGTGTCATCTCTCAAGTTGACTGCAAAAAAAAAAAAAAATCAATTTGCAAAACTATTGCCAAGTTTACAGTATGGCATCAGTCTTGGAGGATAAAATATGCGATGCAATTGTGATTCTAATTCTTAATCAACACGCTGAACAAGAAAAGGAAACGCACATTTTGTTACTAAGGTTTCATTTCTTGTAAATGTCTATACACTATTTATTTCATTGCAACACATGGCAGAAAGAAGCAGTCGTCTTACAAGAATGATTGTACAATAGTTTGGGTATATCCTCGACTAACAACCACATAGTAAAGTAGTGTTGGTAGCTTTGTTCAGGGTCAGAAAATATTTATCATGGATATTATATGTGTTTCTCCTTCTTTACAACCAGCACAATAAGACATTCATTCAGCATTCTCAAAGTGTGCAATAGAGTTTGTATTCCTTCACACTATTTTTTTTTTCTGTCAGACAACATACCTAAGTATCTATTTGATGTCAGACTATCAGTTCAACTTTGAGACATTAGCCAAAAAGAGACCATCATATTCTAGGCAGGCATAGTCCTGGGTCTTATACAAGTGTCATAAGAATATTGCCTTTTTAGAGGTGTAATTAACACTTTAATAACATCCCTGCGGGAGTTACATTTCCCCAAGAGATTATATATTCTCGAAGCACGCAGTGCTGAGGGAACCACTGTCTTTAGGTGAAAATATAACATCCAAAGGGAATGTCAAGTGTTCTTTAAGAACAACAGATGAGACAAGGCAATATGTTACAGTATGATATATGGTCTGCAAAAATACACATTATTTCATTCCAGCCCCCTTTGGCAGCCAGCCAAATTCTGGAATATTAATGTATCACATGACGTGATGTCACTTCTTGCATATCCTCACTGCAATAGTCACGACGTGATTGCATTATGTCCAACTAGTGACCAGTATTTATGTGGGCCGTTTACTGTAATTATTTATCTACATGTAAACATGCCATCAGATTGTGATGTCTGAGCTCCAGACATTTTGCAGCATTAGGATTAGGTGAAGTCTTAATTCCTCTGGGTAGAGTCTATGGAGAATATGTGCGGCAACAAAACATGATGGTCTTTTAAGTGAATGAAGGAAATTCTTTTCAAGGGCTCTTCTCTTCTCCTATGCAATAATCTTGCCCCATCTTATCTTAAAGACTTAATTTCCTTCCGCTCCTCCACTTCAACCCGTTCTCTCCGTTCTTCCTCCACTCTCCAATTATCACGTGGTCCCCGCACCTGTACCCGTTATGGTGATAGGGCCTTTTCTGTTCTTTCCCCATTTCTTTGGAATAAACTCCCTCTTTATATTCGTAATGCTGAAAATGTTGATAGATTCAAGTCATGGTTGAAAACTTATCTGTTTATACACAACCTTAATTCTGTTGTTGTTGTTGCTGTTGTTGTATCATAATATGTACATAATGCTGTATTTTACTTTTATGTCATACTTTTTTCTTTCTTTCCGGATTGATGCACATAGAAACATCAGTATTAAGCGCTATATAAATGTTATTCATTATCATTATCATTATCTGAGGTATGCATTTGCGAACAATGCAGCTGCCCCAAGTCAGTGACACACATGGCGAGTCCAATGCACATTGTGGTATTGAAAATGCATACATGCAGACACATCAACAAAAGTTACAGAATTCTCTCATAAATTTTAGTGAAATGAGGAAGATGAAATTCAGTCAATAATTATCTTATGTGATGCATCATGAAAGCCATATAAGTCTGGAATATATATACATGTATATATATATATTTCTACAGATATGAGTTTCCGAGATGCTGTGCTGTAAATCGTATATACCGTTAAATGGCCTACCAGTACTTCATTGCAAGGGAAAAAAATAAAACAGAAGTCAGAAAACTGTTAGGGGTATACATGTATTGCCAAAGTCAGCTTTACACACATTTTCCGATCGTCCTTCTTCTCCGACTTTATACAGGTAATGTGATGATGCACCATATAGACCGATTTAATTTCGATGACCTATTCACCTACCGCCGCTAGCGGCGCTATAACGGTCGCCATAACTGGGGGCCAACGGGGGCTTCCGCGAGCTAGCTACCCAGCGAGTTGCACTTGCAGCTAGCAGCCTAGCGTACCCATCGCGCATAGTTAGCCGGGCCTGGCCGCTGCGCCGCGGCCGGCGACCGCCGGCGCCGCGCTAATACAACTTGTATTATAATTGTGATTGTTTACTCACTGTGTGGAAAAGTCATTCAGCGGCTTTTAATGCCCTTCTTTTGGACAAATTGAATGATTCAGACATATTGATCTACTTTGAAAGCTTCAAAGGAAGGATCAGGAAAACACATCGTGCAGTTGTTGGGTACACAAATAACAGAAAAATGGAAATGGAAACTGCACGGCAGTGTGTGAAATTCAGACACCGCTGACGCATAATAAATCAAGGCAAAATTAAAGACAATTAAGTGAAATACAACGGTATAAAAATGCACAGATTTCGAAACAAACTATGTCTACTAGATTCTCTATTCAATTAGGTTATCACTGCATATTCGTAAAATATGTTGTTCATCTTAGAAGACAAGTTTAGATCAAAGATCAAAGAATTTGATAATTCACTGATTTTTTATTTTCTTTTTTTTTTATTTTCTTTTTTTTTTACAAATCCTTCGTGTCCTACTTGCCAAAGTTAGAATACACTTCCTGGCTAGACTTTATTATTATGACAAACATTTTACAGCCTACACTACAGCTAAATAAATGTTTCAAGATGCGTTAAATTCTTATATTGTTTGCACTTCTTCAATGTTCAGCACTGAATTAACCATAGGCCTATTCAATTTTGGCCTGGAACTCTGAATTTGACTTTTGATAAAGTGATACTTATAAATATTAAATCATGGATGGTGGCAAACATCCGTTTCATAATCATACTAAGAAAGTATGATTTAAAAATCACTTTTGTAGATTATGATATTAGGCGTTAGCGTGATGTTATGCAAGGTTACTTAGACCTAAAACAGTAGAAGTTTTGGTTGTAGACATCAGGCGACGTAGTCGTTTCGTAAGTTTAGGCATATACAGCCTATCAGAAACGCCTAGATTTATATTCCGTTTGGTTTGCTTAGTTAGGCTTGCCTGAAGTTATCGACAACCGTCGTGTAGGGACGGGTTCTAGAAGTCAATAGGTCTAGATCTAGTCTGGACTCTTGCCTAGATTTCTAGACAAGATCTAACGTTAGACAGATTGTACCCTGCTGGCCCGACACTCCCGAGTAAAGCCTAGCCTGCCCTAAAATTAGGTTAAGTTAACTGATAGCTTGCAATTTATTGCGCCATATCTAGCTCAAGATTCTTATTCATTATTTGTATTTAATTATATATCAGTTAGCTTGTCAACAGCCTAGGCTTATTAGCAAGACGTCTGCCTGCGCCTAGCAATAATTCTCCCCAGCGGTTTTTATTCTCTTCCACAAATGTGAATCTACGGGGCTTACACGCGAGTACCCAAGTCATCGCCAAAGAAATAGTCTACAAACATTCACGGATCGTGCCGATATTTACCTTGAAATTCAAGTTTTGGCTACAGCCGTATGTCATCTACCCATTCGCTCATAGTCGGTATAAGTTGTTTAATTTTTTTTTTTTTAATTAGCTAGCGAAAAAAAAAAGTAGACTCTTGTTGTCACAAAGCCAGATGCGTCGATCGCTGCCAGCGCCAGAGATAGCTAGCTGGCCGGCTGGCGCCGGGTGGTAACCTAGCACTGGCTGCCGCTGGCACCCTTGCTACGCACGCAGGGCGCTTGCCGACCCAGCCTTTTTGGCCCCCAGTTATGGCGTCGCCTTAAGAGGGCGCACTTCCATGAACAGTCGCTTGAATCGGTCTATATGTACAATGTATTCTACTGCTAAGTGGTGGTGAAAGGTTATGAAACACCATGCACTGGACTAGTAATACTAATAGTCCTTGTGATGCAGAAAGGATCTTCTAATGAGGTTTCATTCTTGCAGGATATAAATTCAAAACAATGCTTCTGCAATACTTCTTGTTATTTCAGTTGTATACATAATTGAGCTTTTTTAAAGATAAAAAAGTCGACTGACAAGAAATAAATGCCTTCAGGCATTTAAAGCTATGAAAAGTACACTCTGCTCTGACATGCGACTGTTCTTTGTACTGCCCGACTTTTTTTTAAAACTTAGTAGACAATCATTGCCAATTGATTCTATCCAAGGAAATTCAATCATTTTGAACATGAATACTATAGATGAAATGTATGACATAATTAGATGTTCATCTTACGGATTTCATATGGTTTAACTGTATTTCACTGCATGCTAGGTAGGAATATTTATCTTAAAACAATAGATAATATGTATCTCCTCACCCATGCTTGGGGTGAAATATCATAATTATGTGACAATTCTATAATATATACATATATATATATATATAGACAAAAAAGTGTTGCTAAATGGATGGATGCACATAACATCAATCCTTTTGTGAGGAAATTTTGAAGTACAGGGTATAGGATGTTCACTGGATTGCCTGCTCCACTTGAAATCCACCTCCCAAAGATGCCGGCTAGACTTCATTAAAAACCATCCACGCCTCGCCCTTCTCCGATAGCGTCCTATTGGTGGCGCCAAAGCGTTTGAAGAGAGCTTGGGATTGGGTGTTGCCTCGCTGGATTATGAACATGAACTCGTTCCCACCTTTCGCTTGGAAGATCTGCAATTATTGAGAACAAAACATGATTTTAAAATGCGGTCAAGTTTCTGCCTTCTACTCCACGTTGTTTCCACTTTCATCTCAATGAGTTTTATTCTTCCCATCAGGTGTATTAATTCAAGTGTCAATGATGCTGTGCGTAGCGGTGGTAGGGATGAATATGATTGACAAGAATAACACTACTGGCACTTCGAGGCCCTGTTTCCCTAACATAGGGACTATATCGGGCCAAATGAGAAACCCAAAGTTGAAAGAGATTAAGATAAGATCTAGTTGGGAAGGATGCATCTACATTCACGATGTATTCTAGAGCGTGACAAGGTGGGTGCAAGACATTGTTCCTAAATAGCTTATTCAAATAATTCCTAACGTTTGAGGATGGATTGATTGATCTCAAAATATTGTCCCCCAAATCAGTTGAATAGAACTTAGGACTAATTTTAGAGCTTTAATAGTGAAATAGCCCCTTTAGTGACAGTACAACCCCTATTTCTACTGCAACTATATTAGTGATTACTTAGGGTGACATTGATAGTATAGTGATAAAAGTGAGGATAACTACAGCTAGGATCAGGTGAAGTAAGTGATAGCAAAGAATCGTATAGTGAGGAGTGCGATATGAAACTGGGTTTTGGCACAAAGTTTGCCCTGATATTAGTCTCTCTTTTTTGAGGGGGGGGGGGGTTGTTATCATAATAGTGTATAATAATATAATGAAGGTGCATTTGTTTTGATTTCAGTCCCAAATATTTTTCATTTGTCAAAGTTCAGAGCTCTGTGACCATGTGTGAATGTGTTCATATCTTCAGTGTCACAATGTCATCTGTCCATGTCAAGTAATGATAGACCAAAAATGAATTGCAATTGATTTCAAACTACATGATGAAAGAGGAAGTAACCCTGTTTTGACAGTCATGCTGTCCAATGTAATTTGCAATGAGATTACATTAAATTTTGAAGTTGAAACCTGTTCTATCAAAAAGAGGATCGTTAATTTGATTGTAATCTTTGGAATGATTAACAATTTATGTTAAACTTCAACAAATTTTAGTAATTAAAAGATATCATTGGTGTTAGATGGTACACATGATAAAGAATCAGTTCTTTGAGGCATTCTCGGGATAATAAAACAGATCTATAGGTAACAAATGTGGGGATGTATCGCGTGGTATCATGTTAATGTATCTACATGCATTATATTTGTATGTATGCGTGTGTGTATGAAATTGTTTGTATATGTTTATGTGTATTCTGAGTGTCTTTATGTTTGTTTGATGCCTCTTTAGTGTATATATAATTTTGAGATAGCTAGGAAAAAACGAAAACATTCAGAGATCGCAGACATCCGCTAGGCACATATGCTGAAAATGACCCATTTCCCAATGAAAAAGAATCCTTCAAGAAATGTAGAATTAAAAATATTATTACTATTGTGTCATTATCAACTTTTGATGAAAATTTCATCCAGATCCGTTAGTAACGTTTAATATTACTTTGCAAACAATTAAACAGACGAACAAAACCAACGCCTGCAAACACATAACCTTCTAGGCGGAGGTAATTATGAATCCCTGGCATTAGGGCATGATCCAACCAAAGAAGAAGCAGCAAATTCTGGAACATGTTTACAAAGGCTTATCAATGCATGAGTTCAATGTTTACCACAATCTCCGTATATACCATAATGATTCAAGGCTACTTATAACAGTTTTCATTGTCTACCATTGCATTGCAGCATTATTCACACTGGCGTCGGGATCGAGTGATTATGGTGTGTGTGTGTGTGTGTGTGTGTGTGTGTGTGTGGACGGGTGTGGGTGGGCGGGTGTGCGTGCGTGCGTGCGTGCGTGAATTCAGTGAAGCTATTACCTTCAGAATAGACCGCACCATTCTGCTACCATTTCCTTTGCCTGACAAAGATGAATAAAACAAAGATTTAAAAAAAAACGGAAACGAGAACGAAAACAAATCACGCTAGGAAGTCACTGAAATATGTAAGCATGGTTGGACAAAAAGTACACACGTAAGTAGAAAGAAAAGGGCTCAAGGGTTCACACAATATACAATTTACACTTACTATATTATAGGTACATGACATAGAATCACATGGAGGCAGCATCATGCGGTATAACAGTTCGGAATGAGACAAAACGCATATTCCCTGAAGTCAACCAATTTACATTGTAACGCATTTTAAATCACGTCACGCATTTAAAACCTCATCAGTGATAGCTTTACGATGCAGACCGAAGTATGCGATATCAGCTAGTCTGAGCAGAAACAACGGGTGCAATGTAGTTCGGAACAGTAGTGTGCGACGTCATTTCAGATAATACTAGTATACAAATGTACTTTGCCTTAATAGTTTCTGGTATTATGGGCAGATGTGACTTCAAAATAGGATATGCTATTCACTGAGAGACGCAGATCCGAAGTGAGTAGTATTTTTGAGACCTATCATTTTAACCAGAAACTAGACAGAGTATATTTGTTTCATATTTTTTTTTATCAAAGTGAGAAGTCGTGTGGTGGATGCTATACCCTGTTCATGTGCAGGGATCCTCAATTGACCGTACGAAGCAGCACACGATGTCAGAATTGCTTTGTGATATCACGATTGTTTTGTTAGAAGTTGTTACATTTCACAGAGTCGACGGTACGAATTATCGAAGCAGGGCGCAATGTCGGAATTGTTTTGTGACATCATTTCACAAGTGACGTCATTTTGTATACAGTATAACGCCACGAGTGTCAAGCGTGTCAACATTCTGACGTGGCTGAATATATATTCACGCGAAGCTGTTTCAACCAATAACGAGAGGATACACTTTTTATCCAAAATATGATGTCAGATAATATCTACGAATTTAGGATCGTGCTCTAGCGTTCAAATCGGCTTTGATAGCAACCAAATTATAACTCAGTATAAGTATCATTAAAGCTTGACAGCAAAACAAAAGCTTAGGAAGTTTGAAGTTAACATTTTATTTTCACGAAATAGTGAAAGCGCTCACAATTACATGTAGGCCTAAAGCAACTTGGATTTGATCTGATCGCCTTCGGACTTTTCCATTGGCTTGTATATACATTAAACTAGTCACAACTTGATATTATTTATCAATAACAGAACAATTGTATTACCCATCGAAATCGTTTCAGCTTGATCATCACAACTGTATTAAAACTAAGTGAGAAAAGGCAATCTATTTACGACTTCGTTTTAAAATTTCGTTTCAAACAGAAACTTGGTGAAGATCTGCGAGAAAGAGGATTGCTATGGAGACTGTACACATTAGACAGATAAAGCGTGGAACAACGGGAACCAATCTAAAAGTCGTCTGCTCACCTCTGTAACTAGGCTGAATGTATAGACCCTGCAAAAAGTACGTCTCCCCCTTCAGAAAGTTGTAGAATCTGGAAACAACGATGGAACCGACGATTTCCGGTGACTGATTGACCGATCGATACTCGAGCACGACCGTCCGAAATAGGTATCGGTCGTCATCTCCCGCTGCACAGAATTCTAGGAATATACGGAGTTATATACACATGCATACGATTCGTTTCTGGAGCTGCAAGATTGATACACGTCGGTTACCGCAATATATTTTAGGTCTGGGCATTTTGTATGAATTGGTAATTTGCCGTAGTATACACATAGGGCCTGTAATGGGCTCCTGATCTTTTACTTTTCAGTTCTCAACCCCTTTTACCTAGCTCATATAGATGTGAGGTGTTACCGATATTATCACAATGACGGATTACTGCTGTGTTGAAAGTGAACATTAAACAGCATGTTAGAAGGGTACAACTTACATATTGTTGTATTGAAGTACACATATACTTAAGCTGCAGGAATTAATGCAGCTGGTAAATTGACACTAACTAGGTAATGGACGACCAAATTTTTGGAAGCAGAAACATTCGCAATTGTAATATACCAACGTCAAAATACAGTGTAACGTCGGTATAACAAGGACCTTAGGACAATGAATATTACTTTGTTATAGCGGATTCCCTGTTATATCACAGGGAAATACACACTCACACACACACACACACACACATTTATGATATTTATGATTAGACCAACAAAATGATTTAATTGTTATTTAAGGTTTTTGGTGTGCCCAACCCTTCCGTTGTATACTCACTTCTATCGTCAACTTCATTGACAAAATCTCATTAGACTGTCCTCGTTTGAGTAGCTCTAATTCCAGACTGGAGTTTTGCGTCCACAATTGTGTTTGCTTGCTCGTTTGTTTGTTTTGTATTTTGCACAGAATAAAGTAATCGACTTACCGTCTTTACTCACAGTAAATTCGCCATCAATCTTCTCGTAGACAGCCAGTTCTGTCAAGAAATCATGAATTTCACTTAAATCTCCTTGGTTTCCTTCTCGAACCGCATAGTTGTCCGTACTCAGATCAGCCTACAATCAAAATATCAAATCAAATACCAACCATTCCTACTTCGCTTATAAGCTACTGGATCTTTTATTTTTGTTGACTGAACATATATGTCGCAATTTTGTAATTGTCTTACTTTTCTAATACAAATGTTACACCCAGTCTTACGTATGCTCGCTTTGTCTTCTTTTACCTTATCACGAGTTATTTTGATAAACTTTGATACGTTAATATTTTACACTTTTATTGGCGTCGGTGTGCATGGCCCAGTGTAATACAACTTAAAGGTGAATAGGGCTATTCGTCACATGAGTGTAGATGATATAAATGACTTGGTATGTAAGTGAATACATAAATAGTGTAGAGACTTATTTTGAAGGGAATAGTAAATCAATGAATAAACAAGTAAAGTGAATGCATGATGAATACATGCAACTATTTTGCGTTTTGCCCTGCCGGACAATAGATTCTGTCAGTAGCAAGTGTCACAATATTACAACGTTTTGATATCATTTACAACATATCTTCCAAAAGAGAAAGTTTGTACAATGTCTTTTACCGAAAATGATCACTGTTGAGAACATAAATAGGCCTACACATACATCGAGATCCGATTCAAAGACCGTTGCTGTATAGTAAACACCGCCTTGCTACACTGATCTCATGTCCGACTGATGAGGCAGTGTAGGACGAGCAAGGTAATCAGTCACGGGTTGTCAAATAGTCGCGAAAATGGGTTTCAACTTACCGTCCCTTGGACTTTGGCCGGATCGAAGGTCATGCCGAACACATCGTGTGCCACCAGGACAGTCATTGGTGGTGCACTGCCCGTAGAAGTGATGGTCAGCAAATTTTTGATTCGCGCATCCGACGCCACCTTATTAGTTCACACATACAACAAAAGAGTTGATGCGGGAGGAGCGGGTAGAATGATGTGTATGATCAAAGTGCAGCATATTATCTTTATCGAAAAAAAAAACCATTAAACAATATCTACGAAATGTCGATCATTTTCTTCAATGATAATACAACATTACATTTGTAATGCGCTTAATACAATGTTTCTAAGCGCACAGGGAAAAGACGAAAGGAAAGATGAAAAGTGAGGGAAAACAGACAGGTCAAAACACAAGTAAGGAAAACATGACATGAATCAATGTATACCAGTAATTAAATACATACAATGGGTTATACTCAGCACTTTAACTTAGGGAAGGAATCAATATGGGAAAAGATGAGTTTTAAGAAGTGCCTTAAATGATTCTACTAATGGGGCTTGTCGTATATGAATGGGTAGATTGTTCCAAAGCTTGGGTGCAATAACCGCGAATGAGCGTTCTCCGTAGCGTGTCCTATAGTGCGAGGTCCGGGTAACAGTTGAAGATGGGTAGTAGCATGGGAGCGCAGACGTCTAGATGCAGAAGAGGTTGATGAGGATCGGAGAGAGATTAGGTTCTGTAGGTATGAAGGGGCTTGGTTATGGATGGCTTTGTAGACATGGAGGAGAACTTTGAAGATAACACGTTCCTTTATTGGCAACCAATGAAGTGACTGGATGATTGGGGTAATGTGTTCAGACTTCTTGGAACGTGTGACTAGTCTGGCGCCGGTGTTCTGGATGCGTTGAAGGGGTGCAATATGGGATTGGGGTAAACCGGCTAGGAGACTGTTACAATAATCAAGGTGAGATGACACGAATGCATGGATAAGCTTTTCTGTGGCAGAAGCGTCGAGGTACTTGCGGATCCTGTTAATCTTAGCTATCCCACACGAAGCTGTCCTGCACTTGTTGTAGATGTGCTGGGCAAGGGAGAGGTGCTTATCAAAGGTTATAGCAAGATCTCGGACACACTCAGACTTCTGCACACAACCCGTAGATAGGTCCAGGGGAATAACATCGTCAAACCGCTGTCTGAATCTAGAAGATACATGCAACAATTCAGTCTTCGCTTCATTGAGTTTCAGGTTGTTGGCTGAGGACCAGATCTTGACATCGCGTAAGCAATCTGTGAGTCTTCTAATAGCTTCACTTCTGTCGCTGACATCAGTTCTCATAACGAGGTAAAGTTGGGTAATCATCCGCGTACATGGCGTGCTGTATACCATGATGTGAACTGATTACATCACAAAGAGGGCCAGTGTAGAGGGTGAAGAGCAGAGGGCCAACAACTGACCCCTGTGGAACCCCCAACAGCGAGAGAAGGATTGTGACAATGACCCTCTCGCTGTAACTCTCTGAAGACGACCAGTGAGATAGGACTTTATCCACTCAAGCGCAGATCCCTTTATGCCGTAGCAGGATTCGAGCTGATTGAAGAGAGTCGTGTGGTCCAGGCAATCAAAAGCAGATGAAAAGTCTAACAGGACTAGACAGGCTTCCAGTCCATTGTCAGCTGCTGGTAGAAGGTCATTGACAACCTTTACCAAGGCTGTCTCAGTTAAGTGGTAGTGTCGATAACCTGACTGGTTTACTGGGAATAAGTCATATTGGACTCCAGATAAGACCTGTATTGAAACGAACCTCTCCAATACCTTGCCAAGGAAAGGAAGGTTGGCAATGGGTCTGTAGTTCTTTAAAAGGAATAAAGTCATTCCTGTCAAGAGAGGACTTCTTCAATAGGGGCGTGATAAGACAGGTCTTAAACGCTTCAGGAACTTCACCAGACGTAAGGGAGAGGTTAATTGTTGATGTAATGATAGGCAGAAGGTCGTCAATGCAAGCCTTTACGAGCCATGATGGTACCGGATCCAGGCTGCATGATTTAGGCTTGAAAGAGACAATGAGTTTCTTCACTTGACTTACGGAGACTGGTGCAAATGCTGAAAGGCATTTGTCCGTACCCGTTTGAGACACTCTATTTGCTCCAGAAGAAAACTGTGGATTTGCTTGAGATGTCGGAAGTCCCGTCACGATACTGGCAATCCTATTATTAAAGTAGCTTCCAAATTCATTGGCCAATGCTACATCAGACCGGTGTTCAGGGAGGACATTTTCCTGGCTGGAAGGAGAAATAAGTCTCTTGACAATGTGAAAAAGCTCTCTGGTGTCAGCTTCAGCGATCTCAGTAGTCAAATGCTTGGATTTGGCTTCATGGAGGGTATTGTAATAAGACAGACACTCTTTCTGGTATAGTTGTTTGTCGATCGAGAGGCCAGAACTCAACATCCGTCGTTCTGCACGACGTCAGACTCTCTTGGCTTCTCTCAACTCTTCTGTGTACCAGGGAGCAGACGGTCGAACTGTGATAGTCTTTCTCATCATCGGGGCATGTTTGTTGATGAGCTTAATCAGAGTATCATTATACCCACCGACTGCTTCAGAAGAGTCCTTTGGCATTGCCGTAGCTACTGGAGAATTCCGAATGTCTTGAGTAAAAGATGCAAAGTCAATGTTCCGAGTTTCCTGTATTGCACAAGTTTTTTTGTGTGTGTGTTTGTGGGAGCGGCAAGATTGACGTCAGCAACAATATCCGAATGATCAGACGGAAGTCCAGGCAGAATGCGGACAGATGAGATGATATCGTCTATTCTTCTTGACAAGATAAGGTCCAACGTGTGGCCGGCCTGATGGGTCTGTCCGTTCACATGTTGACAGAAACCCAGTGAGTCGATGGAGTTCATGAAGGTCATGGCCTGGGTGTCGTGCTCATCATCAATGTGGATGTTAAAATCGCCTAGGATGAGGGGCATGTTGTCCGATAATGCAGCAGACTCAAGAAGTGTAAGAAACTCCTGCAGGAACATCCTGTATGTAAACTTGTTGCTTGCTGAAGGCGGAGGTCTGTATACTGCATAGCATCTCAAAACTGAAGCTGGGGAGAACCGGATCGTAACATCCATGAGCTCAAAAGTGGCATATTCAGCCTTACTGTTCAGAGTCACCTTGGCCGAAGCACGATACACAATGCAGATTCCACCTCCTTTTATTAAAGCCAAAGCGAGGACAGTGCAGCAAATCATAATTAGGAAGTGTTGATGTCATATCACCAATGGCAAAGTCATCCCCCTGGTCTCCTGTTAACCAGGTTTCGGTCAGGACAAGGACATCAAGTTGTTTATCCAGTACTGAGTATCAAATCGCATATGCAAGTATTCTTATTTGACATGGAACGGGCATTCCAAAGCCCGATATGTGAACAACTCCTCGCGTTAGTATTTAGATGAAATCAGATGGGAGCTTGTTGACCGATCTGACAATCAATTTGATCACGGGAACAATCATCACTCCGAACTGCTTTAACACAGCGAATAGCAACCTTTCTATCTGTGTGTCCGCTCCGGTTACCCCCTTTCCCGCGTCGTGTACGCCTCCTCCGAGCAATACCAAGTGATGAGATGGTCTCCCATACCTGACAGGGAGTCTATTGTGACTAGCATGAAGAAAGGGGGGCTGCAGTTTGTAGAGGGCACCAGCATTAAACTGAATTCTCCTTCTTGCACATAGTCCAAACGACTGGCCTTCCCCATCAAGCTCGTCTCCAGTTACTGGGTCGGGATTGGGATCTACATCACCAGCTTGAAGAATCAACATTTTAGAAATTTACAACAGACTTCAAAAAATTATTATTCACAGAACTCAAGCTACACGATATTCGTGTTCAAGAGTGAAATGAATTTAGAATGTGCTTTATTTTCAAATGCAGTATAATGTTGCTGTTTTTAATTCTCGTTGTGTTTAGTTATCGGTGGAGATGATTCATACCGAATGATAGTGACGCGACACTGACAATATCTTCTTTGCTTTAATCATTTCGTTTTAGGTATATAAAGGAATGACGTTGCTCTCTGTCAAAACCTGCTGGCACACACGACACTCAGTTATGACAGTAAAGTTCATAGTGATGAGCCATGCAGTATTACTTCCATGAGCGAAATTTAACACATAAATGCAATGATGCAATCGTTATAGCTATCCACGAGGGCTGGACCAAGAGAACTTTCGCCTCGTAGCATTATAAAGATTTTCCGTCATTTTGGTACCATAGCACAATTCAAATTTTGGTATAAGACTATTAATGTACCATTTCCAGAAATGTTCTTGGCTAAAAAGAACGTTTTTGCTCGGGCCCTACTTCAGTTAAACCTTTGACACAGGTCGGTCTTTAGGTCGAGTGCGAGGATGAAAAGCGCAGGGAAAGACAAGAAAAAAAAGTGAGGGTCTCATATGAGAGGGTATTAAAGATGGAGAAAATATGTACCTTTATCTGGTAAAGTGGGAGTTTGCTCTTTAATTGTAAGCTAGAACGACAACTATCTGTTTCGTTCGTCGTACTCTCGATGTCCACACCGAATTAAAGGAGGAACATATTAATGATTGCACGTTCAGCATAGGTCCTGTCTGAAATACAGACACCGTCAGACACTTTAAAGTATAATATAGTAAGTATAAACAACGATGGCAGATCTCTTAACTGGAAGGCAAAGAACACCCTGCAGATCGGTGTACATAAGTTTTTTAATGATCACAAGACCAGTGATATAAAAGCAGTAAAGGGATGGTATACTTTTGGTTGAGATGGGCTTCAGGTTTCCAACTTTTTTGAGAGATAATGAAAATCCTGCTATGAAATATGAAAGAGCATATAATTCTAAGAGGAATTCAAAATTTATTTGATGAAAATTGGTTTTGAAATGGCTGAGATATCCAGAAACAAAAAGGTCTTGAAAAAGGGCGAGACCCAAGCACCTTTTATTACGACCATTTTGTATTACTTTGTTTGTTTGTTGTTGGTTTTGTTTTTGTTTTTGTTTTTTGATATCTCAGCCATTTCAAAAACCGATTTTCATCAAATAACCTTGAAATACCCCTTAGAATTGTATGCTCTTTGATAATCTTTTTCATAGGTGATTTCAAATCATCTCGCACAAAGTTAAAATCTGAATCCCCCATCTCAACCAAAACTATACTCCCCTTTTTATGATCGATAATCTTCAGATTATTGTTTTTAGAATGTTAAAGGAAATTGACATCTGTGTATATACCAGTTGCCGTCGTTAAGAAAATAAAAACAAACACAAACACAGAAACAAAAAACAGACAAACAAAAGACTGCTGTGCACTGTACTAAATCGTTCGATAAAGGGTCTCTTCAAGTTTTCAAAAGCTAGCTTACCTTCCTTGCTTCGTTAATCACATCCTTTTCAACATTAGTACCTTGTACAAAAGGGAGAGTAATTTGGATTTGAGTTCTGTGCATTTCTGCATTTTTTTCCAAACAACAAACATGAAAACATACGTCGTGACCAGCACTTGCATTTCAATGTACATACATGTATATACTACCAATTTGTATTGTGGATATATTTCTCGTGGCACTTATCTCACCTTTTGCTCCTGTTACGATGATGACTGAGCGTGAGCATGAATTTTGAAGAGAGTATATTACTTTTGACTGATAGGTTCGGTGTTCCGACTTTATTGATAATCGATTTTTACTTGTGGAATTTTATTGCCGTAATATTGCTTAATATAGGTGCAGACCCGAGTCAATTAATTGAGAAGACTTCAGATCATAACTTACTCTCTAAAAAAAATCGAGTGAAAATATTCACTCTTAAAGGAGTGAATACAAAAAAGAGTGAATTTAGAGTGAAATTGGAGTGAATTTTGAATGAAAATGTTCATTTTCACTCATTTTGGAGTGACCTCAGGGATCACTCGAAGATTTAAGAGTGATCCCTGAGGTCACTCCAAAACGAGTGAAAATGAACATTTTCACTCAAAATTCACTCTAATTTCACTCTAAATTCACTCTTTTTTGTATTCACTCCTTTAAGAGTGAATATTTTCACTCGATTTTTTTTAGAGAGTACATGTTGAACTAGAAATGATGATAAATGAAAATTAGAATAAAAAACAATGTTAGATAAGAAAACAAAAAGATAAATAAGCTCTGACATTCCTCTTTTACAGTAAGATATTTTCACGTTATATCTTACATATTAATTTTGTTTAATTTTCTTTTAATTATTGCTTCTTCTTTTTTTACGTTTACGGACCTAAGTTATATTATCGCGTTTTTCATATCGATGTGACAACGATTACCCCTGTAGTCGGCCTTCAGATAGCGCTGGAAGAAAACTGTTGGTCCAACCACATAATCGTAAGTGATTGAGTACAGCATGCATCCTATTGGCACTTTCCCGGGGTCGACCTGCTCGGTTGACGTGGCCTCAACTATGAAAAAGTTATATTGTCCGCTGACGAAATCATCCCTCAGGCCTACAGAGAAAAGATGATAAACGTATGCAATTATAGGCGTACATACAGACATACAGACATACATACAAACTGATACATGCATGTGTACACGCATATATGTAAACATGCATACATACATACGTACGTACAAAGTACATAATATCATGATGAAGATGTGTATGTATTATGTATTTACTAACCTGATGGAGGGATGGGGTTCCAGTGATGCTTCAGGGCTCCGTCACACTGTCCAAAAGTCGCGTAAACGCATGAATCACGCAAGAAATTTGGCTGTGCGTGCTTGTTCGTCGAGAATTTTCGCTGATTTACGCGATGAACATCGCCGATGAATTGCGTAAGAACTACAGAAATATCACGCAAAAATCACAAACAAACCACGCACTTTCAGCGCATAGGCACGCAAAGGCCCCAAATAGGGCGAATACACGTGGTTGTGCTCGAGGACTGAGGTCCACGGTAAACCACGCATAATCTGCGCATTATCGCTAATGAACTGTATATGAATCGCGCATTATTTGCGCATGAACGCGATAGCGGCAACATTTTCGCGAACGATCACTGATATTTCACGCATTTTTCGCGCATTGTCCGCGTAAGAACGACGCAAAGTACGCAAAAATTACGTAAAACAGCGCAATACTGCGTAAACTTTTACGCGGAGCCGAGTTTTGAGCTGCTCAAACCTGGCCAAGGCCCGGTTACAATGCCCAAAAATCGCGTAAACGCATGAACCACGTAAAAATTTTTGAGCCTTACGCGATACATGCGCGATTTGCGCATTTCATGAGTTCGTCTGACGTGGAACCTTCGCAGTTGTCCGCCGATGTGCGCCGGATCGGCGCTTTACGCGATTCCAAGTTTTGAACAGCTCAAAACTCGGCTTCGCGTAAAAGTTTACGAAGTGTTGCGCTGTTTTACGTAATTTTTGCGTAGTTTGCGTAGTTCTTCTGCGAACAATGCGCGAAATACGCGTGGAATATCAGTGATCGTTCGCGAAAATGTTGCCGCTATCGCGTTCACCAACGACTTTCCACTGACGATTAGCAGACTTAAGCTACCCTGACACTTGCACGAATTTGGGCTTGCGCACTGCACCGCATTATGGCGTGCCAGTACGTGGTATTTAGTGGCGCGCAGGCAGAGTTTGGTCATTTTGAATTTACGAATACAGTCAACCTCGGATACCTCGACGTCGGATAAGCCGAATATCACTTACCTCGGGTGCAAAATGAAAGTCCCGATTGTTCCTATGGAGTTTCTGTGTATTAAAATTCGCGTAGCTCGAAGAAAATAACTCGAAATTCGGTTACCTCGAAGTGAAATCTAATGTCCCCATCTTAATTAACTTATTGTTTTTCCCAGCATGTTGCTCGAATCGAAATTGCAACATCACTCAGCATCTCCGATTAAGCACGCGTGGACAGCGGAGACATGTCACAAATCTTTTCACACTCGACTGTAAATATTCTTAACAATCGCGCGCCCAAAGAAATACCCGGTAGGCCTACACAGCTAACAAGAAAAAACCCCAACACCTACCTACTACACACGTACACGATTATGTACATAGCACCCGTGCCAATGGAGTGCTTACGTTAACACTACGCTCTTTTCTTTAACCACAATGTTCTGATTTTTGATCGTGATACCGAGTAGTCATACCGTGCGCGTAGATTTCTTAACCGTCATGGCGCACCTGCTTAGGTGTTGACGGTCCACTGTTCTAACATCAATCTCCTGCGTAGTGCCTATATTTTTTTTTTTTGGCCTTTCACGAAGTTTGTTTCATTTATTCTTCCCCGAGAAAGCAAGCTCTGGATTTTTTTTTTCCAGCAATGCGATTATGAAAATAGTGTGGTATAGGATCCGGAAGTATAGGCCGAGCATAATAAAGACTGGAATAGACAGGGCTCCACACTGACTTTATCGGGTCACCAATGTCATTGATTTTTATTTTTTGGTGGTCGAAAGTAAAATCTGCTGACTCAAAAAAAAAAAACCCGAGGAAAACATTAGAAAAACTAAATCGGCCATACTAAACATAGAAAAATTGATATTAAGCATTATTGAAGTGATACAGATGCCCATGTCTTAAACAAATGAATAGAAAATTCAATCATCTTATTCTGTGTTTTAAGATTTAGCAATTAAGCGTAGAGATTATTATAAAAGTTGATGCTTATACTAAGAGGTTAAAACTTACGTTTGAAATGAGAAAGCATTTGCTGACATTTCTTAGCATCCGAAAGTTACCGTTATTATTTTCTTATTGTAAAAGCAATCATCCAACATATATTAGTATGTATTGTTAGCACCTTACGGAGCCGAATATAACCGTTAATCATTTTTAAATGTAAAAGCAAGCAACCGACATTCATTTTAGCATCTTAGCGGAGCTGAATGCTATCCTTATCCATTTCCAAACGTGAAAGCAAACATCCGCTATATGTTTTAGCATCTAACTGAGTAGGTTAATACCGTTAATCATTTCCAAATGTAAAAGCAACAATCTGTTATTTATTCTTGCATCGTAGGGAGCAGAATATTACGGTTATTCATTTCAAACATCCGACATTTATTTTATTATCGTATCCGGAGCCGAAAGGTACTGCTGTCCACTTCCGAGAGTGAAATGAATCATCTGACAATTATTTTATCATTGTACGGAGCCGAATGTTACTGTTTTTCATTTTTGAACGTCAAGGCAGACATCAGACATTTATTTTACCATCAAACGTAGCTGAATTACCGTTATTCATTTCGAAATGTAATAGCAAATATCCAATATTTTTTTTTAACAACGTATGGGGCAGAATGTTACCGCCATTCATTTCCAAACATGCCAAACGTAAAAGCAATCATTCGACATGTATTTTGATAACTTGCGGAGCTGAATGGTATTGCAATTTTACTTTCTAACGTAAAAGCAAACATACGGCATTTATCTTATCATCGTACGGAGTTTGATGTTATTGTTATTCATTCCAGAACATTAAAGCAAACATTCGACATTTATTTTAGCATCTTCCGGAGCTAAATGTTATTGCAATTTACTTTCAAATTACAAAACAAACATCCAGCATTTATTTTATCGTTAGGAGTTGAATATTATTGTTACTCATTTACGAACGTCAAAGCAAACATCAAACATTAATTTTTACCATTGAACGCAGTTAAATGTTGCTGTTATTCATTTCGAAATTTAAAAGCAAACATCAGAAAGTTATTTTAGCATCGTATGGAGCAGAATATTACTGCTATTCACTTCCGAACATAAAAGCGATCATCTGACATCTATTTTAGCATCTTCCGGAGCCGAATGTTATTGCTATTTCCTTTCGAAAGTATAAGGAAACACCCGACATTTATCAAACCATCGTATGGAGTTGAATATTAGTTTTTCATTTCCAAACGTCAAAGCAAATATTCGACATTTATTCCAGCGTCTTCCGGAGCCCAATGTTATCCTTGTTCATTTTCGAACGCAAAATCAAATATCTGACATTAGTTTTAGCACCATACGGAGCTGAGTCTTATCGTTATTCATTTCCAAAAGTATTAGCAAACATCCGACATGCATTTTAGTATCACACCGAGTCGAATATTACCATTATTCATTTCCAAAATTAAAAGCAAACATCTGACATTTATTTTAGCATCTTGCGTAGCCGATTGTTACCGCTATTCATTTTCAAAAGTAAAGGCAAACATCCGAATATTTTTGGTGGCGCGATCGGGCCACCAAAATCTTTATTTCTGAAATTTTAATTTCAATTCCGATTTTCATTCACTTCATTCATTTAAAAGTCGATTTAATTCCAATTGACAAGCATGCAAACAATCAGTAGGCACTACAACAGATATATGTTGAACAACGATAAACTTTGGATAAGTCGAAGAAAATTCGACGTACGCGTACCTCGAAATTCGCGTACCTCGAACCATTTTCTTCAGTCCCGACGAATTCGAGGTATCCGAGTTTGACTGTAGTTCAATATATGCGTGTTCTCATTAAAATCCAATGATACGTCATGTTTACGACACATTTACGCATTATTCATACATATTCGTATTCGATGCAAGGACACTACTTTCAATCAAAAGTAACGATTAGTACACACATCTGTATTTTTTTTTTCCGGGGCGGGGGGCGGGGGTGCCTTTGAGTTTGGTTTTTTTCTTACAAAAAAAAAAAAATGCGTGACTCATCCTGATGATAATGTAGGAGAGGAGAAGAATATTTTTTCATCAATTCAATTATTACAAATTACGATAGCATCCCAGTTCGCAAATGAATGCGTTAATCTTTATTGTATGTTTGTATTTGTCTATTATATAGGCCCATAATATATATATATATATATATATATATATATATATATGCGTGTGTGTGTGTGTACGACTTCTCATCCACTTTTCATTGCTTAAAGGGAACGCAAACCCAAAGAACACTGTGGATTGAGGGAAAGCAGCAACATTGGTAGAACACACCAGTGAAAGTTTGAGGAAAATTGGATAATCGATGCATAAGTTATGATTTTTAAAGTTTTGCTGTATAAGGGACAGCTGGAAGAGGAGACTACTAGAGG
The DNA here is from genome assembly GCF_040938485.1 of Diadema antillarum. Classification (NCBI taxonomy): domain Eukaryota; kingdom Metazoa; phylum Echinodermata; class Echinoidea; order Diadematoida; family Diadematidae; genus Diadema; species Diadema antillarum. Next base: position 2,637,340 of record NW_027271200.1, read on the forward strand.
TTATGACGTACTAGTGGACAACAATGCAAAGAAAATATAAAGGAAATTCAACAAACATTCACTTTTCTAGCATTATGAAAGAGCTCTTGACGTGTTGACTAACCGCTTTCAGAAAACAGGGGGAATGATTGCTACCCTTTACATACGTCAGTATCAAGTTGATGGAATTTGTAATTTTCATGAAAAAATGAAATTTTGTGGAATTTTCTTTATATTTTCTTTATATTGTCCACTCAAACGTCGTAACCTTTAGTAGTCTCCTCATCCAGCGGTTCCAACGCCAAAACTTTAAAAATTCATTACTTTTGCATCGATTGTCCGATTTTCTTCAAACTTTCACTGATTTGTTCTACTAATGTTGCTGCTTTCACTCAATCCACATTGCTTTTTGGGTTTGTGTTCCCTTTAATATCAAACATTATTCCAAATTCTAATGACATCACCGTACTTTGTCACTAAAGGAACGTTATTTCATGATTTCAATTGTGAAACATACGTCATTATCGGGTTATTGAACCTTCATATTATTGATATTATCGAACGTTCTAAATAAGGAACATTGTCCAATTTTCGGAATTAACGAACCCTGCATCATTAGGATAAATAAACATTCGGAATATCTACGAAAAATTGTAATCCTAGTTGCGCCCAAGCTTATAGTTTATACATCCTAACCAACTCTTTTCCCTCTTTTCTTTTACTGCAATGTGTTTGAACAATTCAACAAACAACATTATCGTGTATCCCGAAATGTCCTTCCTTGACCTACCAACTGTCTCCTTTTCCCTTGTCTTTGACCTTTGAACAACTGGTCTTTGACCGCAGACTTCTGAATCGACAGCCGATTTTCCTCAAACTTTGGCTGATATCATGATCAGCTAATACTGCTGCTTTCACTCAATCCAAATTCATATTTGGGTTTGGGTTTCCTTTAACGCGCATATCATGCGTAGACTATGCGGTTGACATGCGAAAACTATGCAGGAGTATGCGCATTTTATGCGCAAAGGATACGGAAGTTAGTCGTGAACTAGTTGCGAATTAGTCGTGATTTAGTCGTGACCTGCGTGCCACTAGGTTGATGGACACGCATTAGTACGTACTGGTATGGCTAGTTTGGGCATAGGTTGTGTATAGTTCACGAAGGGTTCGCGAAACTTGCCCAAAAATTTCGTCGTGCCAAAATTTTGAACAGTTCGAAAATTTTGTCACGTCTTTCGCGCATTAACCGCATTGGCCAGCATCCTCCCGCAGGTTGCCACGAATGTTTCTCGCATTGGCACGAAATGAGACGTGTCAGTGCTGAAACCATACGCAAACCAAAATTCGTGCAAGTGTCAGGGTAGCTATACAGTATGACGCATGTTTCGCGCTTGTAACACCTAGTACGTATCACTGAAAATCACTGGAAAAAAATATTGGCGCATGTATCTCTAACAGAACACGTAAATAAGCGCATGTAATACTTATGAAATACTGATGAATCACTGATGTATCACCAACAACTCACGTATGATTGGCGCTATATTAAAGGGATCGTATAGTTTTGGTTGATACCCTAATTTCAGGTTTCTATCATTTTTGATGAGATAATGAGAAACCCTCTTATGAAATATGAATGAGCATGTAATTCCATGAGGAATTCATTTTTTTTGATAAAAATTGGTTTTGAAATATCCAAAACAGAGCTATTCTAATAAAGGACCCATATTTTATTACAATCGCTTTGTTTTACTTTGTTTTTGGATGTGTCTGTCATTTCAAACCCGATTTGCATCAAATAAACTTTGAATTTCTCTTAAAATGGTATGCTCTGTACTATTTCATAAGTGTTTTCTTGGTATCTCGCAAAAAGTTAAAAACCCAATTCTCACTTCCACCAATACTGTACCATCCCTTTAAAACTGCCATTTTATCATCTCCCGTCAGGCCAGTTCCTGCTGCCAAGGGGTGTACATCAAACCCGTGTTTTGCGTGATCTTTCCGCATAGTTCATGCGCAATTCATCGGTGATTTTCATCGCGTATATCAGCGAAAATGGTCAAATTCCCGACGGACAAGCACGCAAAACCAAATTTCTTACGTGATTCATGCGTTTACGCGACTCTTGGGCAGTGTGACCGAGCCCCCATGGAATCGCGTAAAGCGCCGATCCGGCGCACATCGGCGGACAACTACGAAGGTTCTACGTCAGACGAACTCATGAAATGCGCAAATCGTGCATGTATCGCGTAAGGCTCGAATTTCTTTAGTGATTCATGCGTTTACGCGACTTTTGGGCAGTTGTGACCGGGCCCTCAGATTCCTTTAGAAATACACTAAAAAGAAGGTATCTTTCTATCCACTAATTGCCTTTTCTATCTCCTTCAGTGCAATCCGTGCATGGGATAAACAATGCAACAAGAAGTGTAAGATTATCAAAACATATTATAAAAAGTTGTTTTCTAATCGTGGAAGAAACACAGTGATTATGTAAAACATGTTAAACAACATGCAAATTTGTTTATTTTCATTTATTGTACAGACGTCCTAATGACTCTCTATACGTCCCAACCATTGTTCCTGTTGCTTGAAATTGAGTCGGTTATTGATTATGTTCAAATCGTGCACATCTGTAGTTTGTCTTATACTTCATAAGGGGAAAGGGGCGTTGATAGCCCCTCGACCTCACCATGAATGGTTCTTCTCCCCCCCTCCACACACACTCATATACACGCAGGCTCGCACACAAACGCAGACAAATAAAAAGATAAATAAATAAATAAATAAAAACCAGCCCAAGAACCATGCAGCCCTGCATGCATGTGGCGTGATTAAGGATTCGATTTGTCCTTTGTCATTACTATCAAGTCTGTAATAGAAAACTCACATCAACAACAGATCAACGACAGGTAGGCTTATTGTGTGATATACAGGCTCATACTATGTTGCCCTACATTATATCAGGTGCGGCCTGCTGAGATTATTACTACTTGGTATATAAAACCTTTTTCGGAATTCGTGAAATCCTCTTGCAGATGTTCTTCAGACACCATATCTTGCAACAGACGGAACATGGACGGAAAATCTGCCACCGTCCCCTTGCGAATCGCGTAGGGTTCCATGCTTTGAGCTTGGGTAACATCTTGTTCTGAACTACCGTCCGTCATCTCATTTTAACAGTACATAATGCACATGGGCATGATGGGAGTAAAAGCATGTTCGTCAGCTTTACTTTTGGGATTTTTTTTTTTGGGGGGGGGGCGTCAATGTTCGATCGCCGTGTCGGACTTTGTATTCTATTTGCGAGCACAATCTCATAAGACACTGCTGATATGGAAAGGGATAGACAGAGAGAGAGAGAGAGAGAGAGAGATTATAAAACAAACAAAAAGATCTTGAACTTTGCCAGAGGCATGAAGTCGGAAAGATATTGCAAATATAATAATAGTGTACTCCTGGTCCTCAAGAGTTAACGATCAAGCCCTATTGATGAGCCCAAAATGAAAAACTTTGTGGAGGTTGTTCGGTAGTAACATCCTGAAAGCAGGGAAGGCGACCTTCCATCTCATGACTAATTATGTAACTGTGACCCTTTTCACAACGACTCAGCGTTATCATGGGGAGGATGGGTGGCGGAAACTCCTTTGCAAGAAACAAGAAGTAAAGCGACAGCTGGTATAATTTTTGTGCCGTTGGAGAGTGTTAACACACACATGCACGCACACACACACACACACACACACAAACACGCATGCACACACACGTACACATATTCACAACCTTCTCAACAAGACGAACAGTATGCAGAAGAATCACCGTCTTTCGTGTCGGGTTTTGGGAGGATAAGCTTTGTATTTAATGCAGTGTCAGGAATATGATAGGGTGACCTACATACATGCGGAAATATTACATAATACACGCACATTATCAAAGAAAGAAGAGCACGGATGAAACATAATATCATACATAACATGGAAGAAACACGTGTAAAATTCTTCATTATTCACTTGTTGTACACAGACGTCCTAATGACTCTCTCTATACATTGATCGAAACTTATTTCTGTTGTAAACCGATCGATGTGAAAAGAATACACAGCAACAAAAATCTCCTCTCCCCCCCCCCCCCTCCCCCTCCCCCATACACACGCATACACACACAGGATGGGGGAAGACCCCACTTGACACTTGCATCGTTAAAAAATCTGTTCTATTATTTATGATTTCTAAGAAAGGACTAGAGTCATTAAATGATAATATAACAGACATTTTTATCACGTCAGCAAATTTATTGCATCTGTGAAATTAAGATAAAAGCATACACACCTCCTCAACAAAACATTTAACGGAGTATTTCGGTTAACGATGAATGGATGCACGTCACGAGTTCGACACCAACTAATCATACAGCCCACGAGTCATACAGCCCACGAGTTACACAGCCCACAAGTCATACACAGCCCATGAGTTCGACACTAAGCAAACAAGGCCCACAACACCGACGCAGCCTCGTGTTGTAATGCCGATCTCGAGGGCTGTTTTATGGTGTCGAACTCATGGGCTGCATGACTCGTGGGCTGTATGATTCGTAGGGGTCGGTCTCGTGGGATGACCGATCCTAATCTCGTATTTCACTTTCATGGGTGGCATCTTCAGAAATCCTTCACGAATTGACAGTAGCTGCACGGAAGTCGTTATTCCGAAGTTCGTTTGGCCTAAGGTTCATTATTTTGAAAGTGACAGGTTCCGAATGCCTTATAGATGTCTGTTAATCCGAAAATGAAATAGAATTGTTTAATATCGAAGATTTTCGTGGCGTTATTTTGAAGGTTCGTTTGAAAAAAAAAAATACGAAGAGTTCGTTAATCCACAAATGAAATTAAGGTAGGTATATACAAACGAACCTTAGGAATTACGAACCTTATTTCGTGTGCGGATTAATGAACCTTCGGAATAACGAATCTTATTTCATTTTCGGAATGACGAACCTTCGGAATGACGAACCTTCGAAAAAACGAACTATACGAATAGCAGTCCATGCAAGACACTTGCTTGTAAAATATGTGGTATGGTCAAAGCACTTCGCTTGTAATTCGGTTCCAACTGGACTACTACTCAGGGCATTGAAGAATAAGACGTTACTCAGATTCCCAGTGCACATAATTTTGTCATTTCTATTGGCCAATCAAAATATATTGATCCCTTTGATTGGCAGTGGATTGCTACTTTTACGTTATGAGACCCTCATCGTCATCAGCCTACATAACAACTCGCGCAAGTAGCAAGATTTTTGAAGTTGTGAAACAGATGAATGTCCTGACCGGGTTTCCTTGCTGGAAAGAACACAGTGACCCACAGTGTGTTCAGTTTGTGTTTACAGTATTATAGTCGACTTTATGTGAAAATGCTCGAATTTAAAGCGTGAAGATGATCCCACACTGTGTTGTGGTTCTTTCACAGAGTATTCACATAGCAATGTTTTGTTTCACAGAGTGAATTGATGGTTCACAATGTGTTCGCAACGTTAGAACCAGGGAATTTACTAATGTGAAGAGATTTCACACTGTGTTTCACATTGTGTTTCACACTGTGGGACACTGTGTTCTTTACAGCAGGCTACATATTCGAAAACGCCATCAATCTTCACAGAAATTACAGACATACTATAGAAGTGTTAAAGATATTTCATTGACAAGTGTTTTCAAAGCAGAAACAGACACACAAAAGTCTTTCTTAGCCGGGCGGTCCCCTGTTAAATGCCCGTAAAAGCCATGCACACCACGCGGTTTTCTGACGCAGTTATGTTGATGGCGCCAAATCGTTTAAAAAGAGCCTGAGATTTCCCGTTACCCCGCTGCACCATCAGTAAGAGCTCATCCACACCTTGTCTGTGAGAGATCTGCGGTATAGCGAAAAAAACAGTAGAAGAAAGGATCAATCTTTCACCCTACAGACGGTAACACATGCAGGCGCATGCGCGGTATACCCATTTCTTTTTTTTTTAATTCAATTTCATTTTTCTTATTTCTCTTTTCTTGTATTGTCTTATCTCTATACAATTTTGTTGAATGAAGCAAATTGCCGTTCCTGCAATGATGCAGGATGATATCGACCAGATAAGCATGAAAATAATATCAATATTTCCCAAGTGAAAGACACACACACGCACACAAAACTCCGCAATTTGGCATGGAAATGGACTTGAATTCAGCTAAAATGATCAATCATTGGCGGCCGTAATAAACCCAATGATTGTTGTTGTTCATTTTTCCATCTGTGAAGATGGCTGGATAGCCCATATTCAGCTACACTAAGCTGGTCTTCCATGGGGTCCAGTTGGATGTGGGGTAGGACCACTTCACCGGGTTAGACACCCTGCTCTTTGCGATGAATGAATGAAGCGGGATCTTTTACGTGCATGAGCTGTGACTCTCTCATACACGGGACCTCCATTTCATGTCCTATCCGAGGGACAGAGTGTTTTGCCTCTTGCTAGAGGGGACGGTATGTTTACACACAACATTGCTCAGTCCAGACTCGGGTTCGAACCCGGGCCGCGTGATCGTGAGGCAGACGCGCTACCGACTGAGCCAACTCACCGCCCTGTTTGGTAAGAGCGTTTGGTAAGAGCGTTTGGAAAAAGATAGAAGTGAAGGCAAACCACACTTCCTGTGCTAGAAACATAATTTGCAATGTGAATAATTTTATTCTAATTGCCATACTTCTTCTCTACTTATATATATATATATATATATATATATATATATATATATATAGTTGAGACAATGTAGATAACATGTTATCTACATTGTCTCAACTATAATTTCACTTAAGATGACAGAGGCGTGCGGTAGGAATATCAGCATCATCACACACTATATATATATATATATATATATATATATATATATATATATATATATATATTTGTCTCTTTGAAAGTAAAGTAACAAGAAAGCAATCCACAAATGAATCCTCCCCCCCCCCCCATAGTATCTAAGCATTCTAATTTTGATATATGTTCGCTCACCTCAAGGATAGATCGGACGAGCCTTTTGCCGTTTCCATTTCCTGAAAAAAAAAATCATGATAAAAAGAAACAGAGATGTAAGTTTTCTTACAGAATTCTAAATAAAAAAAGGGGATGAATTAAATTTGCAGCAAGACAACAACCACAGGGGCCAAATAGTCATATGGAATGATTGTCTCAAAGAAAGTTATTTTGATACACATATTTATGCGTAATATGATAATCAATATAACAATAATAATCGAGTGCCACGAATTTTAAGTTCAATGTTTCCAATAGAGCAATTGTTCCACGATTATTCTTTCAGGCAGTCTGAGCTATATAAATCAGGCCTCCACATTAGCGGTGGCCCGCGACCACTCAAAATTTGTGTCGAGCCCTATATATATATAATTATATGATCCTGGGAGTGAAATCACGATGCCCCCACCCCCCCCCCCCCCCATTTTTTCAAATGAGTTGTTTTACTTGTTGTATACACACACTTAACCCCTGGTCACAACTCGCCGTGCGTGCTTTTAGTCCGTACGTTCTTGGCGGAGGCCACGGCATTCACGTTTTTTTTTTTTCTAAAAACGTGGGGAAGAAGTGACTAGCGCAGGGAGGAAGTACGTCAACGCACGACACTCGCACGGTTGCGCAGCGTGTAAGTACGTGGCCCGCACGCCACGCCTGGCCATGAGGGGTTACGTGCATCGTACGTCGTGCACGTGGTAAGTGAGTTGTACGTGCTTACAACTTACAATCTGCGTGCGATTGCCACGTTCTCTTGCGGTGGCTGTAATTACAGGTGCTGCTCACGTACGCTATCCCTACTCTGTCGCATGTTGTAAGTGCGTGCAAGTGCGATGATTTTTTTCCCCCGTCAGATGCTAGGGGTAGGCCTAATTATAGGACCACCTTCCGAGGTTCTTCAGATGTATAATCATACGTCTTCTCCATACGTGTAAATGGTAATTTAACCTTCTGTGTGTCATATTCATTTCATGTATATAGGTTTTTATATTTTGTTGAAAGAAAATGAGATTTAAATAAATGAACTAAATGAAATATGTGAAATGTGTGCATATTTGATTCACTGACAGAGAAAGGGTTAATAGACTATAAAATTATCAGGTATAGGACATAGGTTATATCACGTAAACGAAAACGGCATTACATACCTGATGTAGGCTAATAGGCTGCTGTCAATATCAGGTATACAATGACATTGTATAACATTATTTTGGTTGAAACATCCTAACACATTGGCACTGGAGGTGAGATGCATAATTATGATTTGCTGTTATGAAGTCTGCCATCTTTCTACCCAGTTTCAGAGGTAGTGGCATTTCAGCCATGGAGGTATTTTTGAGCTAGATTTAACAGCATATTACTAGAACAATGAATGTAGGCCTATGGTTTTGCAGTTTTATCTGAGTCTGAAGGTGTCACGTTTGCAATTAAGGCCCTATATAAGGTAATACTGTCATAGAAATTTCTTCCTTGCCTAATTTCAAAATATTATTATACACATTCTCAATTTCAGAAAATGGTACTTCTTTATCACTGTTCTGCATACACAATGATGGTCAATGCCTTTTAACCACGCTTGTGCAGCTCTTAAATGTAACGATTTTTCAAAACTCCAAAAACCTGGTCACTTCATGTACTGACCACTCAGAGCTCAAGATTTCGATATGCTTTGCTTCTTCAAGCAGTTTCTGACTGTGTCTTACGTGCCGCAAAATATGATACAAGTATATATATATATATATATATATATATATATATATATATAACCATGGTCATTGCTCATCGCCTATCAGGCAAAAGGGTCCTATAGCATGACATTTGGGTTTGTGACACAATTCGAAAGAGTTTTGAAAGCCCTTTCTCGTGATATAACAATCATTTTTCTGTGTATGCGATTTTTTCGATCCCATAATCCTTACAGGGCATTTCTGCCCGGTAGGTGAAATAGAAGAGTATGAATATATAATTACCAACATCAGGACATCTTGGAGACGAAATGATGATACTCGTCCGTCGGCTCGGCTCGTGTACATTGCAGAAATCACTGCGCACAACTTGCGTTTTAAGTGCGGAGCAGGTGCTTATTCGGCAAGTTCGGTGCGGTCTGCGTGCTCTGTTGAACAGTCGAACTCAGGGAAGTGTCAAATAAGCACGTGCTGCGCACTTATTACGTGCTCAACACGTACATGCTACGTGCGCCGTCCGTCGAGCACGTGACGGTGGGAAAATTTTAAAAGACGCACGGAGTCAGTGCGTTGTACGCACGTTCGCTGCAGAGGGCACGTACGTTGCCCGCACTTAGAGTGAATCCGTAGCCCGAACGCAGCGAAAGTTCCTCGTGTCCTAAATGTGCTACGGCGTGTCTGCGAGCTCCAAAATCCGTACTGAGGCGGCACTTACTACGTACGGATTCCCAAATTTTGCCCACGTTTTTGCAAGTACGGCGAGTTGTGACCACGGCTTCAGAGGCTTCCTCAATGATGGAGTAGATACATGTACCTCCCATTACATAATACCCCCCCCCCCCCTTTGGAGAATATGGAGGAGTCCAAACAGTTTGGGTGAGGGAAAACAGTGGCAGGAAGTCGTAGCAGATTGTGTGTCATTCTATACATTAACGCTGATAACACAACCATCAACCTGTTTCTTCTCATCCTTTTATCATCCTAGGTAAGTCTCTTCTCATCTTTGATGTGATATATTTCTTATGGTGTTGCAAAAGGAAAGTAATCATTTACCATTGACATGCGTATTCTTGATAATACACGCACACTCATAAGATATGAATAAGATGTATTTTGAGAGAACATGAAATTTTCATGCAGTCATAAAGTACTATATATCTGGATGACCATGCTAGTATGCATTGAGTCTGAGAGTGTTGTTATATGTTAACTTTGATTTATTAGTGATAGATGAAAATGCACTGGTGTTGGTATATTGAACATGCTAAAGTATAGATGAATGCAGAATTTGGAGATAACTTGTATGTTTGTGTTGATGTCTAGTTTGTAGCAATAAGGTTTAGGATGTGAGTGTATCTTGCAATGCATGTACATACAATCTGTACATATGTATTCTACATAGTGTATACCATGGGACACAGGTTTGTAAATTGGTCCTTCGTTTCATGCCTAGATGCAGCTTTAAGAGTACCAGTATGTTTGTCACTGTGCCCGTGAAGAGGTGTAGGCTTTTGTTCTCTGAGAGACTGAATAGATGTAGGGACTGACTAGCGTAGGCAGAGATTAAGAGTGTTACGGCCCATGTGTTGGAACCCTAATCTGTGAAGCTAGTCTGAATTGTTCAGACCTCTTACAGGTACATAAATGTTTTATTAATGTGAATATATTATGTTACTTGAATCTTGACCTGTATTGATAGGTATCATTGAGAATATCAGATGCTAGTATATCATTGATTTTGATTCATAGAGAGTAGAGTTGTGTAGGCTATTTCAGTAGATGCATACACATGTACAACTGTATATAAAGCGAACTAGAGTATGTCAATAGCTGTAAGGTCTGTGTTATAGACTATCAAGGGGACAGAAAGTGCTGTACAATATGTTAGTCTCCAACAAGATGCTGTCCTCCCAGCACAGAGTGGAGTAAGTTTGTATGTAGGAGGATAAGGGAAGCTTGATGTATACATGAGGGCAAGAGCCATGGTTCTCTTTGTTAGAAAAGAGTTTATAGACTTCCTCCCTCAATTTGTGCTTGCTGGTTTTACACAAGCAAGTGAGTTGGTGTAAGAATATAATATCTGATCAAGTTGAGAAGTTATTTATTTCAAATGTTTCCTTATGGGAAAGCTTCAGATGAAATGATTAGGAGAATAATTGATTACTGGTTGTGGAATGAACATAATTGGTTGAGTTACTGTTTTAGCTTTGAATTTAGTTTGAAGACTCATACTTAAAGTTATAATATATGATTCGAAATCGTAATGTGAGTGAGTTGTTTAATCGGATAGATTATATGTTAAGAATGATTTCATTAATGTAAGGGAACGGTTAAATGTGTTATACAATACACTTTGATTAATAAGAATTTATATGTTATTTTTGAAGAAAGACTAGAACAGATATGGAATTAGAATGGGAACGGAATTAAGCACAGACAGGAAATTATGTGTAATAGTAAGATATCATTAAAATATGTGTTGAACAAGATTATTGTTGATAGAAAGGAAAGAAGTAAAATCAACGAGTTTGTTTGAATAATATTTTAATGATAATCAGATTGTTAATTATTATTTAGAAATGTTAGTAAACTTACATATTGATGTAAGTACATTGTACTGATCATGACACAATTGAATAGTTATGTAGTCCAGTTTAGTTAATGCGTTAAACTGAGAACTGATGTGTGAATTAACTTTGTAGTAAGTTCAATAGTCATTACGCTTTTGTTATACAACATTATTGCTCTTAAGTATTTGATGATGTTTGAGTTTTGTCTGTTGAGACTCAATGAGAGTAATAAATGTGTGATTCCATACATACACGCTGATACCACAACCATCAACCTGTTTCTTCTCATCCTTTTATCATCCTAGCACCCCGTTACCACTACAGGGGTGTTACGTATATATCCGTTGGGTATATATCCATCGGGAATATACGGTTTGTTGAGGATCACTTTGAAAGTCAGTTTGCCTGAAGATCGCCACAGCGTGAAACCGCCGGTAGCGGGCAAGACGCCAAAGCACAGGTACGCCTATATATATATATATATATATATATATATATATATATATCTGTGTGTGTGTGTGTGTGTGTGTGTGTGTGTGTGTGTGTGTACGTGTGTGTATGTGTGTGTGACATGAAAATTGTACCAAAGAGAAGTCGAACAACCGTCTAATAGTAAGGTAAAATTGAATGGCATCCGGTATGTGTGTTCGTCCCACTATAGCAATACATTCCCTTTCTCTTAGCTGTTTGGTGTTATGCGTTTCTTCAAAAAGAATCGATTGTTTGAGTTCCTGAAATTGGTGCATCCCTTCAGAGACAAAGTAAACTTTCGCTGATCATTACCTTTTTTTTTTGTTCCCGAAGGATTAATTGAAAAAAAATGAGTCAAAGGTTCCTTTGTCTCATTTTCCTTTCATGCAACTCAGGTTAGTGAAAACGATATATGTATCAAAGTCAGAGCAGGACGAAAGCGTAATCGGAATCAAGGACCATTGTCTTTTGAATGAGCTGTAATGAGCCCGTTGGGTGCCCATTCTTAATAGGTGCCCATTTTAAACGATATAAAGTCAGAGCAGGACGAAAGCGTAATCGGAATCAAGGACCATTGTATTTTGAATGAGCTGTAATGAGCCCGTTGGGTGCCCATTCTTAATAGGGAGCTCTAAATTTTAGACGCGCGGACGTTCAGAGGGAAAAAAAAAATGTTCTGAGCGTGCTTCTGCGCACGATACATCACGTAATTTATTTGACGGAATGTTTTGATATTTGGTACTACTTATTCCAGAATTGTGATATTTGATATCAGTTGCAATAATACTATAATTTAGTGAGATATTACCTTTCTCCTCTTCTGTAACAAGCGAGGAAATCCGTCGCCATTTTATCTTCTTTTGTCGAGTATACAAGCAGATAAGGATTAAGATGTGCCATATATTCCTTGATAGTGAGCATACTGGTTACACTCGTTTGTTAGCATTCATGCTTGCATTTCAAAGCCGGAATGATACGGCTTAAGAGATAGACGTCATGTAAGGACACGAAAATACTTAAAACCATGGATATTCTCATGATGAAGCCACGCTGGAAGTAAACATTCATTGCATTATAAAGAAAACAATAGCAGAATTCAGCAACACCAGCAGCAGCACCAACAGCAGCAACTAATAGGAATGCCATTCTTGTCATACATTACGAATTAATGCTGATTTTCATTTTGTTTTGATTATCAAGTGCACATATTACGTAATACCAATTATAATGTACTAAAGATTTATTGCGTTCCTTTCATCGGCTATAGATACACACAATCGGATCTCTGGGCCATTAAAGGATGGAGAACTCCACAAGCACCGTAGAAGTAGATGGCATTTCTGGCTCTATTAATCAAAACCAGATTATCGGCGCGTGTATCTTGTCGCTGTCTTTCCTGTTCAACCTGCTAGTTGGTCTCTTCACGCTGTACGTTCTTGGAACGGTGAGGGATTTCTTCGAGACCCCTCGCATCTTCTTCGTGGCTCTGACGCTCAGCGTACTGCTGTTGATCGCCACCGTCCCGGTAATGGGTCTGCTCATCATCTACCCGCGTGTGAGACTCGGTCAAGCCCTGTGCATGGCAGACAACTTCTTCATGTCATTCTCTGTGTATCTCTTCGCCATGATTGTCTGCACGATGAATGTGGATCGACTCTTGATGGTGAAACGACCCCTCCGCTACCACTTGCTCGTCACGCCGTTCCGCGCCAAGCTCGTTGTCTCTGCGGTATTTCTCTTGTCCGCAGTCTTGGCCGTGCTCCTCAACCGACACCGCTCCACGCGCCTGGCACTGTCGGGAATTTGCCGGCAAGACGAGCTTGTCAGCCTCCTGGATGCTTTCCCTGAAAACATCGATTTCGCCATTTTCACCCTGTTGATGTTCCCGATCGTTCTGACTGCGTCGGTCACCACGATCTCCTATGTTGGTCTCGTGAAGACGCTGTGCCGCCAAGTGCGGGCAATCAGGGATAACGTGGTGCACGTTGCGCAGGAACCCAAAGAGCGCAGAGGGGAAGATAGACCCTCGAGCCACAAGGGAGTGAAAACCGTCGTGGCGCTTACCAGCGTCTACGCAGTGGCTGTCATTAAATGGGGCATCGCTATGGTGCTGGTGTACTCCGTAAAGAATAACACGGCGACCCTTTATAGCTTGATTTGCGGAATGTACATCGTAACTGCAAATTGCATTGTGTTCCTAAGTACGAGCAAGATTCTTCGCGCTCATGCTTTCTCTCTCTTTAACTGCTCATTCCGTGGATGATTGTTAAAGTCGAACACAAAATTTACAAAAGTCTTACCTATTACCGATGTGGATTTAGGGTTAGGATCAGGGGAAGGATCTGGGATGATTGATTGTCCAGGGGGTAATTGTCCTAGAACCGGTTTGATGAGCATGTGCCACTGATCCACTCGTTCATCTTTGCTTACCAATTTAACTCTTTGTTACGAAAAAAAAAAAATGAATTCACATCGATCTAAAACATCCCCTTAAAACAAAAACACATGCACATTTACCATGACGTGACATAAGCTCCTTTGCAAAATTTACGCACGAAAATACATATAGCATTGCTTATGTCATTCACAATCTCAGTGTTTTGAGATAATGCCAAACGTCCTCTTGTCGCAGATAAAAAGCATTAGTTTGGTCCAACAAGAGCTAATTTCAAAATCCTGACGGGATAATATCCATCAGTTATGATCGGAGAACTCAAAAGGCCCCCCTTCCACACCAATCTGGCAAAAAGTGTAATTTTGCTATTTAGTTTATAATCGTATAGCAACAAAATGTAAACCTTATTGAGGACTTTCATCAAAATAAATACACTATACCAGGATGAAAGTCCCGTGTAGCATGTCATGGCAACTGACACTTGTACGCCATTGATCGCCAAGGCAACAGCAAAACGGAAAATTTGCGCGGTTTACTTCAGACTGCCGGTCTGACCTTACATCAAATTATTTTGTCGTATATAAATTTTGTCTTTACCACGTTATGAGAATCGTTCATTTCGAGTGGTTAACCTCCTCTCCAATGACTGAAATTTAAGTTGTAGTTGTTTTTTTCCCTCTTTTCAAAATACGCTGCATTTTTTGGTACATATAGTTGTTTTTCTAGGACAGCTCAATCAATAAGAACAGAAACCAACTGGACGGCATAGCGTTTGCGACAACCATCTCGCGGTGGATGAATTACCAGGGAAATGAAAGTGTAGTAATTAATGGAAGCAAAGTTGTAGCTGAATTGATGCAATTGTTTCAACAGAGTAAATTAAGCTTTTAATCTTATATATATGATTTCAGCGCGATAGGCATGAATGAGCAAGAAAATTGACTCTTTCCGAACATGTTTAAGGTGACTCATCCGATTGATAATGTTCTTGAAGAGCCTTCTTGCATTTTGTCTGGGAATCTGGAAATCAATCTCCCACGGCAGAGTGTGAAATAAAGCACAAATTTAGTAGACATGGGTGACTGCTGTCAATAGTAAATGTGTTAAAGAGATTCTTACACTCAATGGAATTTCGCTACACACGCTTGTTATTTGAGGTGTGCTTTCAATATATACACATTCCTCAAAAATCAACGCGGAAGCCATTTGTTGAACACACAAACTATACCATGTGTACTTTGTGAAGCAAAGCGATGACATTAAAAAAAGAAAAATCAAACTACTTTTGATCTCATCATTTTGTCTTGATGAAAAGAGCAGATAGTACGGAGCCCCTAAGGGGACATGTCAAGAAATGTTTTTCCTAAGTCGTTCCCTCGACTTACTAAGTAGTTCCCACGACATACTAAGTCTTCCCACGACATACTAAGTCGTTCCCTCCACTTACTAAGTCGTTCCCTCGACTTACTACGTCGTTCCCTCGACTTACTACGTCGTTCCCACGACTTACGAAGTCCTTCCCTCGACTTACTATGTCGTTCCCTCGACTTACGTAAGTCGTTCCCTCGACTTAGTAAGTCGTTCCCTCGACTTACGTAAGTCGTTCCCACGACTTATAAGTCGTTCCCTCGACTTACGCATAATCTCATAGAGACACGCCCACAACTACTGTTGAACACACAAACTATACCGTGTGTACTTTGTGAAGCAAGGCGATGACATTAAAAAAAAAAAATCAAACTACTTTTGATCTCATCATTTTATCTTGATGAAAAGAGCAGATAGTACGGAGCCCCTAAGGGGACATGTCAAGAAATGTTTTTCCTAAGTCGTTCCCTCGACTTACTAAGTAGTTCCCACGACATACTAAGTCGTTCCCTCCACTTACTAAGTCGTTCCCTCGACTTACTACGTCGTTCCCTCGACTTACTAAGTCGTTCCCACGACTTACTAAGTCCTTCCCTCGACTTACTATGTCGTTCCCTCGACTTACGTAAGTCGTTCCCTCGACTTACTAAGTCGTTCCCACGACTTACGTAAGTCACATTATAAAGGTGAAATAAGGAATGATACACATCTAAGCGTGAAAATGTCCACATGCAGGACAGGAGGCTGGAGTTCATTCTCCTGAAATTTAGTTATGAATTAGATTGGCTTGGATTATACGGCTATTGTGCCTGTCTGAATAAAAGAATCCATTCAAGTATTCTATTGATATCTCCACAATTAAAAACAACATAGCTATTGTACGGGGGGTGGAGGAGGATCTCCCCCAGTTTTGGGGGCAACATCCACAACACTATATTCTTAACGTGCAGAGGTATCAACATACAATATTTTATAATAATGTTTTCATTTTATATATATTGTACAGCACCTTACACGAAGTAAATCATCTCTAAGAATTTTACAGCTTTACGGAAGTTTTGCGAATGTGTAAAGGTCATTTGAGAATAATACCATTTACTTATTAACTTCGAAATAGAGAGAATCCTCAGGCATGCTCCATCAAAAAAGTGAAGCTATAGGTCGACACCAGTCCTGATGGAACGTACATGTGAAATTGATTCATCAACATTGTTTGACAAAGCAGATCCTCTTTATGGTGATTAGAAAGATGGTACATGAATCCTTCAGCAGAAAACCTTATTGATACTCCAGTAACTAGATATATTACAATTCCTGCACTTGCGAAATCCACCTTTCCAACTCTTTGGGGAGCATGCTGGCCAGAAATTCATCTTTCAGGGGCATGCATACCAAATCGGGTGCTGTTCGTTATTCCGAAGGTGCTACAATGTATGTGTGTGCTTTGTATAATATGTATAATGTATTGATGTAACCGGATATGCATTCAAACATACCAATTATCAATTGACACATATTATCTATACACCCGTATATAACAATTATGCACACCACATCCAATACAATGTTGACTTATACAGATTAGTATTTCTTGATGTTATATATTTATGACAATGATAGTGATATTGTATTGATTTATATCTTTTGTATGTCTATCATGCCTATGTATCTATGTTACAACGCATACGTGTGCTTTGTATATTATGTATGTAACCGGATATGCATGCAAACAAAACAAATTTCCAGAAACGGACAATAAAATTGAATCGAATTGAATTGAATTTAATCCGAACACACAAATTACCTATACCTGTATAGAGGTTCTTTTAAAGTCATCAAATTCTTCCGTCGAGATGTACTTTCATTGCAACTGGTTGGCAAATTGCCCTACATCGACGTAAATAAGTACTGAATTGATCAGTGTTTTTTAGTAGTAGCCATGATAAAAATCATGGGCAGGATTCGATCCTACGACCTCCTGATCACCGGACAGGCGTCATCTCCACTAGACCACCGAGCTTTCGCCCGACAGCAAGTGTTGGTTCTAAAACACTATCAAAAAGATGATTATTGCTATTAAATCAATTGCAACTTTGCATTAGATTCAAGGATAGATTGCAAATGTCATAACAGCAGCTGCTTATATAAATGCTGGGGGACAAATCTCCAAATTTGTTCATTTCTTGTTAAAAAAAGAGGAAAATATTCCGTACAAATGACATTTTAATGATATGTATGATTGTGTGAGATACACTTTTTTTTAATACCCCCCGCATACACAAAGCGTTTAAGGGGGTATAATAGGAATCAGCGTGTGGTAGGTCGGACGGTCCGTTGCAAATCTTGCGTCGTGAACTCCTTCGACAGTTTTGAAGCAATTTCAATGAAACTGGTGACATGATGACATTGAGATGAACATATGCAAGACATGTTTTTTGTTTTGTAAGCGTTGCCATGGTAACAATATAATGATCTATAGGTGTAGTTATGTAAGACACTTTGTGTTTGTACCCTACAAGGCGTTGCCATGGTACCGGCATGTTTTCTTGAAAAATCTTGTTGAATATTTCTTGAAAAATCTTGTGGAGTGAACTACTTCCACAATTTTGAGACAATTGAACTTAAATATGGTTTACATGATGACATTGAGGTGTAGATATGCCAGACATTATTTTTTGTTCGTTTGTTCGTTTGTCGGAGAAAGCGTTGCCATGGTAACCACAATTTCCCCCAAACATTGTGGAGTGAACTATTTCCAGTGTTTAAGCAATTTATTTCAAACTCAGTATGTAGGGCCTACAATAATCTATAGGTGTAGTTATGCAAGACGCTCTGTGTTTGTACCTCACGTGTTGCCACGGTTACTGCAGCAGTCAAACTCACCAGGTACTCACAATGTACTAAACACATGTATACACACAGACAAACACACACACACACACACACACATAGCAAGGTCAGTGCAAATTTGTGCTGGGCACATTTGTCAAGAGTACAGTTGAAATTCTGTTGCCATGGAAACAGTGCATTTTGAAATCAGGTTTAAAAATGTAGATTTAAATTCATCTGCAGTTCTTAAGAAATTCAGAAGAAATTTTGGCACATGTCGAGATGGTAACTTAGAGCTGTACAAGAAGTATTTTAAAGCAGCTGTAAGCACTAGAATGACTTTTTTTTTTCAATTTAGATGTAAATTATGAATATGATGCATTACACGCTATACATATACACCATACCACACTAAAATTAACCTACTGTATACGCTCAATATTCTGCAAGGTGTGATCTTCACGAATTTCCCAAGACAGCTGCTACATGTATCCATGAATTTATAAACACACAAAAATATCAACTCTGACACTGACACTGACATGAGAAGGCATCTGCATACATATACATTGTATTTGTACATTCAGTATACTGTGTACCCCACAATCATGAATTTAAGTACTTGCACAATTGTCTCAAAGTCTTGATAAATACATGTACTTGCTAAATATATGGCGTATACAGCACAGCAAATTAAGCTTGCTCCTCAACCTCCCCCTCCCCCAACCTATTAGATGATGGGCGATTGATGACAAGACGTGATGGAGACACAAGACACACTGTCTCTTTACAGTTTTGTCGAACATAGATACTGGTATTGTTTTCATAATGCTGAATGCTCTTATGCAATGTACACTCTTTACCAAGAACAAGACAGTGTGCACTCTCACAGATATGTAGGACCCCTACATTGGACCTCTTTTCTTCAATTTTGATCTCATATTCAAAGAAATTATCATATAACGAATGATGGTAAAGAGAAATGTGCAAAAGAAAAGCATATTAAGTACGTATACCACTAATATGAAAAGGCAGTTAATGAGAATGCACACCTTGCTGAGTACAGAAGAGCCATTCATACACTCCTCACAATATGAAACACTGTTTACACCTACAAAAGGATAAGGGGTGAGCAAATCAAAGTGTCAATATTGTTATGATATTTAACATTAAACTATTAAAAAGAATTACTAGTTTCAATAATTCCTTACTGTTGATAATCCGTATGTTTCTAACATGCTTCTCTTTACATAGCTCCCTGTTCACTGTGTGATTGACTCCATCAAAGCTGTGAACAGAGAGTAATGACTTCATTACTCCCTTGCTTGTGATTTTTCTATTTGTTTGTATGTTTTTTTTAATCAATAAACAGTTTAACCCCATGAATACTTAAAACTGATAAATTCAATGTTCTTTGTATCATGCTTAATTGCCAACTGGGTGACAGTCTGCTGGAAACTTTCAGTCAACTAGCTATCCTCATGAATAGGATTACTTCACATTCTCTCTTCTAAGGACATGTAGGCCCATCGCTAAATGTGTCAAAGCCTCGACATTAAAATCTGTATTCTATACCAAATATCTTCTCTGCAGTTCAGCACGAATGCACACATACATATGTACAGTGTATGACATGAACATCTTCATGACAACATCATGCAATCACATCTGAATTACACCGAGTTTCTCTTCCCATTGCATAAACCCTATACATCCCAGATCCTACCATCAATTTACACTGATCTCAAAATGAACCCACATCTTTGGCTGAACACATGGGCTCATGTGTGTGTTCCACACTGTCAAACACTCATGCACGTCTTTTAAGCATGCTTGGTCAAAGATGTACTATTAAATAAGCTGAATATCAATACAACCAGGTATAAAGTTAACTTATCTACATGTAACTTATCTGCATTTGTATACTTGTGCTGTGATCTACTCATACAAACATGCCTTTATTAAGTTTATGGTAACCAAATGTTACACTGAAAAATAGTTCCAACATGCAGAACTGTTGATTTTGCTCAAAAGTGTATGCAAAAATTAATGCCCTAGAAATGTGAACAATTATCCTACAATATCACAAAGTCAATTGAGAAACAGCATATTAACAAAAATAGATTTGCCATTGTGTTCACTATACACTGTATAACTTTGTACAACTGATTAGTAATCTTATATGAGGTTTGGTCCACAGCAGTATGTCTACTGATCCTTTATGCTAGTGTGAAACAGACGCAGCTTGCTGGAAAATATGGTTTATTACGTATCTCATAACTACCTGAAGGAACCACCCCTGGACCCATGAATGCAATACAATAAGTGGTTTATTTGCTCAAATTCAGTGCCATCTTGCAACAGCAAAGGTTCACCTGCCCCCAGGTGGTGCTTCACAATAAACAAGATCAACATCATCATAATTTTAACCAGTACTTATTAGATTTTTTTTTTAACCACCGAGAAACATGAAATGTCTCGCAATATACCTTGGCAGTTTTGAATTCAACGATGTTCATTATTACAACAGTGAAAGAATGATGATGTGTCTCATTATCAGTGCTAATACTGCAGAAAAAATGAGTTTCATCAGGGGTAAAATATCCAGAGGACTTTTCAATATCTTTGAAAAGCACAATGTTCTATCATTGTAATCATCACACTTGGATGCATTTGATGTAGCCGAGATTATTACTGCCCATGCACTTGTCAAAGCTCTGAAACACTGCTTGCTTGGTGTTTCCCTTGCTTTTTAAGGGTGATGACCTCAGCCTGATGAAATGTGTTTAAAAAATCAGCGCCTTGTTCTGTTTGCTCTTCTCCTCATTGTTGACAGCGAGCTGCTCAGCCTTTGCAGTGTATACCATCTCCTGACGACAAGTTTGGCCTGTCTGCCCTCAGCTGCCATTCCCCTTGATTCACAGAAGTTATACCTATACATGATATAAGAAATAATGAAGAAATAAGAAAAAGAAAATAAAAATGGCAACATTGCACTAAAAAAGTCATTTTGTGGAGATCTAAAAGGTGTTTTGTATAAAGGTATGATGGTGCCAACATCTTCATTTAAAAATGAAAGAAATTTCACATAACAATCAGTGAGATACTGATGAGTATTACATGCAACTTCATGCACCAAAATTACACAATGTACCTGAATCACGAAGGCCTGTACTTCTGTCATGACATGTGGAGCATTTTCAGTTTTTAGAGGGCTTTATGAAGAAATTTGAATGTCCAAACTCTTTTATATAGTAAACACAATATAAGCTACATGTATTACTGTACAAAACACTCCTTTCATTATTGGTAAATTTGTGTTATGTAAATTTCGTTGCATCATTTTTGCTTACAATCTTGAATGAACTGCTGTGAAGTCTTCTTTATTCATAACTATGCCATGCTGTACATTTTCTTGTTCAGGAGGATGAAGTCACAGATGTACAAGTATCCTCAAATGAGAGGTCATATCAGAAGTTATCTGAAAACAATACAGACAGATTCCAACAAATCAATCTATAAACATTTCAAGCTGTGAGGTTCTTAACTTTTCATTCTCTCTCTATAACTAGAAATAATTGTACAATTTACAATGTTCACTTACTTTCTGTGTGCACTAGCTGGAAGTCTTATGCTGGTGTGAGTCTCGGCCATGAAGAAACATGTTTTTTCCCTCTTTTTCTTCCTTTGCCTGTTGATAGAATAGATAAAATTGTCTTATCATGCAGAAGTACAAAAGAGGAATGAAAATTTGCAATCAATCAATGTAGGAACAAAATGGACATCTTATGTTTAGAAGCAGACACTTTTTATTTCTCAATACGTGTATTACAATAATGTAAGAACATTGTTTGAACTGCTTTCATATCCTCCCCTCTGTAACAAATTAACCCTCTATACAGTCATTAAAGTCACATGATCACCAAAGTCTACAATCTTTTCTCATCCTTATCTTTTTATATTCTATTAAATTTGATCCCTCAAAAGCCAATTTCTTTTTGTAGCCGAATCTATATCTTTAGTCCAAATAAATTCTA
This sequence comes from Diadema antillarum, assembly GCF_040938485.1. Lineage (NCBI taxonomy): Eukaryota > Metazoa > Echinodermata > Echinoidea > Diadematoida > Diadematidae > Diadema > Diadema antillarum. The sequence goes on from NW_027271200.1 coordinate 2,659,721, forward strand.
CTTAGGCACGGTTGACTGTACATCAATCCATCAGCCCCACTCATATTCATACGCAGACATGTACAAAAATCTATTTTTAAAATACTCTATATACATTGTACATCCTATATCTTTCAGGCCCTCATGTGCCCTGCCTATTGCAAGCACTCTCCTCTCATGTTTCTTCATCCCCTAAATCCAGGGGTGGGGCTTGAGTAGGCCTACATACAGCTACACTATACGGTGGCACACATCTTTTATTGAAATTAGTAGAGTAGGCCTACTTCTACCCGATATGCAAACTCTGGTATCAAATTGGTAAGTGTCCAGAATACCATTTGTTTTAATGCATTTTAACAAGGACTATTTGTTCTTTCCACAAACAAAGAGCATAAAGAAGCCAGTTTGTTGTGCTCATACGTGTAGCTATGACTCCATCAAGTAAATCACTGGAATTCCAGGCCATTGTAGCTTTCAAAAACCCCTTCAACCACTTGTTTTCAACAAAAGCACTATATTTTTGCTTGGATATCCTACAGTCAGTTTGCTGATCTTATCGTACGCTTCTTGTCTGAAATGTCTGGTGACTATAGACCTACACATTGTATTACAAAACTTAAGGTTTTACTGGTACTACAGTACCATCATTGCATCTCTAATCACTTTCAGCTACTTGCTATGGATATGGTTCAATTTCTCTTCCCTTCCCCTCTCCCCCCAAAAAAACAGATGTACGTGGCCTTTGTTCATTGTAAGTCCTAGCTTTTCATTGATCCAGCAAGTCAACACTAAATTGGACAAGCTTTCGTGTCGCAGTATAATAACTAGCCTACAGCATGATTTGTAGGGCCTAGTTTTATACATGTACAGGAGGGGAATGAAGCCAAGGGGTGGGGTAGGCCTATGTATATGGTAGTAATTAACTAGGGTACCGGTATGTACCAGGTAATCCTTTAGGCGTAGCCGTAGGCCTAGCAGTAGCACTTTTAATCACGGATCACCATGCACCAGCACTCTACCGATAGCTCCTGAATCCTGCTTGAAAGTAGCGGTTTTTTACAATAAACATTATTTTCACATCCTTTTCACACTTTCATACTTCCAGAAAGTCTAGTTGATATTGATTTTTTTTTCTTTCAAATCTAGCCTATACTGTACATACCGGTACTAAACATAGAGCCCTGGCAGCAGAAAAAGGAGCTTGCCAATGCAACAAGAAAGATGCCAACACAAAAAGCAATGTGTGGGACTATTATCGATGAACTGCGTGCCCACAGAGTGTTCGCGACGGCCACAACTTTGTCAGTTCTAGAAAACACAAGTTTCTCATTTTCACGAAAATTCCTCCAAAAAGTAAGTCTAAGGAAATAGCTCTTTCTAATACAAGACAAAATGAGCAATAAATGGGATCAAAATCGACAATTTTTCAACTTCCTCTGTTTTGAATCCCCAGCGATCGCACGGCAGACCTCAACCGCAGGAGAGACTCAACACATTGAGATATGGAGCATTTTTATGCATGAATGTAAGTCGAGGGAACGACATACGTAAGTCGAGGGAACGACATACGTAAGTCGAGGGAACGACTTACGTAAGTCGAGGGAACGACTTAGTAAGTCGTGGGAACGACTTACGTAAGTCGAGGGAACGACTTAGTAAGTCGTGGGAACGACTTAATAAGTCGTGGGAACGACTTAGTAAGTCGAGGGAACGACTTAGGAAAAAGATTTCTTGCAATGTCCTCTTACGGGCTCCGTAGTAAATAGTGCCAGATTGCCGGTGATCATTTCATAGCATGCTCGAGACATAGGTGTCAAAAATTTAAATTCCGTACCTGGGAGGAGTATTTAAATATGGATCTAAAAAAACAAATCGTAAGTAGAAAGAGAATACCATCAGCCAGCCCAGCAATCGCGCTGAATACATTTTCGTGCTGTTTGGTTTAAGAAGAAGAATGTGAATTTATGTATTGAAAGTTATAATATTGTTACTCTTTTACTCTTATTGTAAACGGCATTCTTGGGCTGCAATATGGAGGGAGAGTTGTTTTCCGATGATGTATAATTTTCATTGTCGTCATCTTTGTTCAACTGAGCACAAATTTTATAATGCATATTATATATCACATGAGCTGATATCATATTCAAATGACATTTCAAATGACATTTCCAATAACACATGTTTGCTGTCGTAAAAATTCAATGAAAACAAAACGTACAGTGTTTTACAACAAAAGATGCATAATTACATTATGGAATTATAATTGTTCAAAATAATATATATATATATATACAATATGATATGATATGATATATTATATAATGTAATATGATATAATATGATATAATATAACATGATATCTTTGCACAACGTACTTGCCATTGATTGTAGACATTTTTTTTTGCTTTTTTATATTCCCCTAATGAAAGTTTGACATCATAATTATTTGTGTGTGTGTGTTAGGCGGTATGATACATGTTAACATGTTTTAAGAGCGCTTAAGTACTTCAATTGTATTGTATTGTATTGTATTGTATTGTGTTGTACGGGGCTGTCGAATTGTATAGGTGTTACATTCGATCCAATTCCGATGGAAGCGCTTCTCTTGAAAGAGGATGATATCATAGGGAGATGAGGCTACAAGCAAATCCAGCCGAAGTCCTCCTCACCTCTGTAATTGGGTCGAATATATAATCCCTGGATATAGTGCACTGTGCCTTTGAGGTAGTTGTAGAACTTTGAGATTATGGCGCATCCGATAATTTCAGGCGGTCGCTCGGGAGGGCAGTGCTCGACCACAACCGTCTGAAACAGATCACTGACGCCGCTCGCTGCGCAGAATTCTGTGTACAGTAATTGGGCACAGGATCGGTTAGAACAGTCACAACCTTTATTTGTTTTGTTTTTGGACTTTCTGTCTATCTTCTTAAATTAATCATATTCTTGTTCATTCTTCGCACATTCATACATATGCATACTCACGAAGAGCATAGTCTAGAATGTCACACAATTGTCCACTCCATTCACTTTGTCAACTGTTTGTGTTTCTTTCCATCGTCTTATACAAAAAGTAGATATTCACTGGTGGAAAAAAAAATCCAAATACATGTAGCAGCACCTCGGCTGAATGGACTAGTTGAGAGAAATCAACAAGCACCATCAATGTATTGTTTACAGACTACATGTACACAGATGTATAACGGGAATATAAAATAGGAATGATAGCCGATGCATGTGATATAACAAACAATATCAATATTTTAGTCGATGGCGTTCATTTTTCACAAAATTGTCCTATACCAATGTCGTACTAGTATTAAGGGGAGCATTCTTACAAATGTCGATAACCACGCTCTAGACATTTTTACATGCATATTCATTTCTCTTCATCTGTTTCATTTTCGGATCAACGAACCTTCGGAATAACAAGATGTAACTGTATGTATTTCCCCCGAAACCTGGATTATGGGTTCAAGTCATTTTGAGTGCTTTGTAAACTTTAAAGGGATCGTACAGTTTTGGTTGAGACCTAATTTCAGGTTTCTAACATTTTTGGGTGAGATAATGAGAAACCTCATACGAAATATGAAAGAGCATGTAATTCTGTGAGGAATTCAACGTTTATTTGATAAAAATTGGTTTTGAAATGGCTGAGATATCCAAAAAAGAGCAATTCTAATAAAGTGTGGGACCCACACTTTATTATGATCACTTTGTTTTACTTTGTTTTTGGATGTTTCAGCCATTCCAAACCCAATTTTTATCAAATAAACTTTGAATTCCTCTTAAAATGGTATGCTCTGTACTATATCATAAGTGTTTTCTTGGTATCTCAAAAAAAGTTAAAAGCCCAATTCTCATCTCCACCAATACTGTACTATCCCTTTAATTTTTTTTAAAGAATTGAACTTTGGATCAATAGTATAATATTTTTGAGGTGAAGCAATTTTCAAACAAAACCCGGGCTGGAGAATGTATGTCATATCACGGACATGTCTCTTCATTTCTAAGATCCCCGTAACTGTATCATACAGTAATCATACTTGATTTCGATTTGAAATGATTTCCACATTGTGTTAACAAAAAATTAAAGAAAAGCAAAACTGAATTGCAATGATCACAACAATACAATGATTTTTGTAAGTAAATGATAGTCCAAACGTATATAACTTTAGCAGCAAATTATATTTCAGCAACAAAACATGGCCTATACCTTCTCTACTGGCGACGAAAACGTGATCCATATCCTCAATGACGGTGAGCTCTTTTAAAAGGTCATAAATTGCGCTCATATCACCTTTGTTCCCTTCTCGAGCTTTGAAAGTTTCAGAGTGGTCATCCTGTCGACAAACAAGACACTTGGTGACCTTTTGAGGCACTCATCAGAATGTAAGAGATATAGTTACGTAATACGAAAGGATGATAACACTATATTTCTCTCAAGATTATCGCTACGATCCTTTTCAACACACTAGTCAGGAAAAGAGGGTCTCATCAGAAAGTCAGTGTTAATTCGCACTCCTGTTGAAATTCATAATGTAAGTTTGAGTTGTTATTTTTCTGAATTTGTATTATGTATTTATGGTAACGCGTAAACGTTTCATTATTGTAGGCGTGCACGTATTGTAGGCCTGCACGCAGTGGCAACTATACGAAGCTTAAACTGTAACATTAAAGGGATCAAACAGATGTAGAAAAAAAATCACTTTCTAGACTGTTTGGCTTGAATAATTCTGAAGGGGGTTAAACTCTTACGAATGCTGTCGTTGTAATTGGGTTGTACGTCAAGAAGAATACATCATGACCCAAGTTAGCGTCCAAATCTTTCGCACCTTCATCAACGAGAACCTTCATGGGCGAGGCCCTGCCGATTGTGGTGAAAGTGATCATGGTCTTAATCCCAGCTTCTGAAGCCAACTGTGCATGCAGTAAAAATAATTCTATAGTGAATGGATGTACAGACAATGACGCATGGTTGTATACAGTATGTGCACATATTCCAAAATAAAGATAATACATCATTAATCTAATATCCCTGTATAATGAATATATTTTGTTTTTATTTGTTTGCCTCCTTGTTCGTGTGTTTCAACAAACGTATTCAAAGACATTACACAGCAAAATTATTCAACCAGGCACTTGTTTTATATAATAGTGATGTCTAAGCCCTTGAGATTTGAGCTCTTATTTTTGCAGTCAATATTTGTAAATGCCTCAAAAGCCTGCATGAAGCTTCAAAACTGCAACTGTATTTTCCGAGACAAAGGTGTCTAAACTCGTGCGCTTAGTGGTTGCCAATAGACTTCAAAACGTTTAGGATCATGTCAAACATTACAGGTGACTATGAAATAAGGAAAATTTGTATAGTTTCCACTAAACGGTATATATAACATGCCCTAAATCCTAGAGCACAGTATGGATCTTCTGCCGAGAGGGGAAAAACCCAAACAACTTAAAACAAACTTACCCCTTTTGCTTCCTGGATCAGGTCTTTTTCGAGCCTGTGACCTGACATACGATAAGAAATGATTGTTGGAGAAACATAACTTTCTCTTTTGTTATGCTGTATAGGATATCTTTTCTTAGTAGCGAACCCTTCTTCACTCTCTGTTTTCTGCAGTACATCCCAAAGTAATGATATCATGAACTTCAATCAAAATATATATATATATAAAGATTTCTTACAGTGATATGAGAACAAGCACTGCGATTCACATGTTTTTGCAGAAATATAGGCCTACGCATATCATGAACTCAAATCAAATATGATTTCCTACAGTGATATTTTGAGAATAAGCAACACGACTCGTCTTCTTTTGCAGAGATATATTTCAGTACATTGTACTTGGAATAAAATTTGCAGGTATTAATCACTACTATGTCAATTGAGTTATGATAGACAAACTTTATGGCTTCATACATCTCCTCTCTGTCCCTCCCTCACCGCCCCCCCCCCTCTCTCTCTCTGCCCCTGTAATCTGAGTTTTCCTGTATTCATCTGCTCTTCCTGAACACACATTAATACTAAAATTCACTTTGGCGTTAATCATAGCTTGCTTGGCAAGCTTTGGGTAGTTCCTCTTCCCATAAGGTCGGAAACAACATCTGCCACGAAACAAAAAAATTAACAGAATTCGATTTGTGTTGATATTGGTGAATTAAATCGACGCTCACCTCTATATTCAGCTGTTACGTAACAGCCTTGGAAGAACATGGTCGCTCCAACCATGTACTCGTAAGCCACTGAATACAACAAGCATCCTAGCACGACTTGGCTGGAGGAGCTGCCAACTTTGCTTACCCCCTCAGCGACGAGAAATTTAAAACGCCCGCTGTTAAAATCGTCTCTCAGTCCTGCAAAAGAAGAAAATATAATTGATGGAACTCAGTGACTATAGACCGCTCCTATCATGAACCATGTCCTGATTCCTCATGCTGTGAAGAGATCGTGATGGTTTGAGGAATAAACATGATAATTATCAGCATTCATATGCTGTGCTAGGTCTAAAAGTTAGTCTTTACCCCAAGTCTTACCTATAGCGCTTTTGGCGACACTACTATAACATTGTGTGTGCTTGTATGAATGTGTGAGTAATAGTGAGTGATGTCGATCCCCATCATTACCATAATACCCTCTATCAGTTGTAGTATTATAGTAAATATTGTATTCATAGCAAGATTTGCGATTGGTCGAGTTGGCACCACTTGACAATCATTGATTTCGTTATGGTTCACGATCGTGCTATACTTTATGATTCCTCCACGGGAAATTCCGTGTTAAACAACACAGTATGTTATAAATCAATGTTTGCTCTTTCATGCACCACATAATTATTCTACATACACCCTACCTCCACGTGCATGGTTAGTCCTCGTGCAATTCTATTTTACCAAGGCCGAGGTGAAATTAAACTGCACTTGGGTTAATTGTACATTTGTCGCGTAGAACAAAATAAACATACAAGCAAACAAAGGAATAAACAAACTAGTATTATAAGTGCATTCAAGTTCTTTGTACTTTCTATAGCTGTTTTACCCATGCCTATGTTCCTTATAATGCAAGATTAAGTATATATGTTTTGTTTTCGTTTGATTTGTAGTTAATCATGGCTTTGTGTATCTAGAAACATTTATTTCTTTCTGCAGTTAATGAACTGTATGATGGAAAATGTTGTGAAATATCAATAAGTTGTGTATTTACTGACAGCGCAGAAATAAAGTCCTTCCTGAAATAAGGAAGTAAGTCACCCACATTCAAGATCATGTACCATCAATCCTATCAAGCAATATATAACGACGAACCGTTAAAAGACACTAACAATGAAAGACGTCAGAGATTCATAGGCATTACATAGCCCAAAACAATATCATATACATTCATTGAGTACCTTTCTCGGAATTCAAGAATTTACTCTCCAACTTCTCTTCAACTACCATCTCTTGCAGAATATGGAAAACTGGGGTTAAATCCGACAGCGTCCCCTTGCGAATCACATATGGTTCCATTGCAAAACAGCTTGAAGCACGACCTGGTTACGAAGTCTCGACGATGTCTTAATATACAGCCTACGGAATGGAATACGTTTTCTATAATTGTTGTGGTGCAGAGTCAATATACGCATTATAACATACCTATAATCGAAGGATCACTCTGACACTACGTTCGACATGTGCATAATACATGTGCATATTTGTATTTATGAAACGTGCATTTGGAGTTTCTGCCATTTCGTTGAACTGATGTATAAACGCACTTGCCGCAATACGTATATCATAGAGCAAACAGAGATAAAAGGAGATGAATAATGGTCATTCCAAAGTCCAATCTGCGTGAGAGAATTTAATTTCCTGCGTAAAACCTCTGGTACCATAACCGGTGTGCATGACGGTCTCCTTCGCGAGACTTGACTCGCGAACTCCTTCACTGTGTTATCAGGTGTAAAGAATACGAGAATTGACCCGGAATAGCGGAGCAACTGGAAGATTTTCGGCATCAAAAAATGCCAATTTTGATGTCCTTTTTTGCATAATGCCTTGCATGAGTAAACGTCGAAAAAAGTGCACAAACGTTCGACAACAACAACAACAAACAAAACTGAAATGAACTTGCTATGCTCGACGACGAGCCCTCATTTTAAATATACAGGATTAACGAATCTATGTGTCTATAAGATGTGTGTATATAATGCAAGTGTGTGTTGCTCGAGTGGTGTGCATGTGACTGAGTATGTATGTGTGTATGTGTGTGTGTGTGCGTTTGCGTGTGTGTGTGTGTGTGTGAGTGTGTGTGTGAGTGTGTGTGTGTGTGTGTGTGTGTGTGCTCGTGTGTGTGTGTATGTGAAAAAGGTGGGAGAGGGATGGAAAGTTGGCCTTAATAAGAATTTCGAGATATACCATGATAATACACATAATCAAATCCCGTAACCACTTGTATTAAAGACGTATAAATGAGTACCTATGAAAAATACAGAGAATAGATTTACACGATAACAGTACTACTTTAAATTTCATGAAATCATTCACAACAAAGGTTGTTCTTAAAATATTTTTCTTGACAACCAGATCTAGAGCGTTTGCCCGTGTATGGCCCGATATAAGTAATAAAGTATATTAGATACCGTTACACGCAAACGAAAATCCAGGGGATGAATAGCATTGGGTATAATCATTAGGAGGATGAAATAGCTTTTGATTACATCTCTAGAAGAAAAGATAAATCTAAGTTTGTGTACATTTATAAACCAAGCCATAGGAGATTTATTCCCCACAAAGGATCGAAAGGGGAAGAAAGGAACATTCTGACATTCTCTCACCAGCTGTAAACGACGCACATTTTGTGTGGCTGTTGTATTCTTTTTGATCATATCATATATCAGAAAGAGATATCATGTATGATTAATTTGTACTCGTGTCATGAATTTATAGGGACTTTCCATTACTCCCTTACTATGCTTACTCTATGAATAGGTTCCCCCATCAATTCTGTTTCAAGTTCTATTTTTCTCTTCACTACATCCTGTGGGTTGGTACTATTATTTACCTAACTCATAATTACCTCGACAGCACAAAGACAACATTTCTTGTTTACATACTCAATCGAACATCAGCAGTCTTTCATATTTATATTGTAAGATATTGCGCAAGCAACATCATTTCAAATATTTCTAAGTACAATTACATGCTTTTCCAACATGCTTTTCCAATAGGATGTTATTTTAAGGGGAATCGACACCCACTTATACCAACGTGATAACTTAAAAACAAATTTCTCTTTGCCTAAAAAGTGTATTCAAGATGGTGTAACTGTAAATTTGTTAGATTTTATGACCATAGGAACGCAAAGATACACGTGACTTTCCCATAGCCATTAGTTAGAGCTCATAAAAAAAGAAAGAAAAAACTTTGAGGATGTTGCGTCGAGCAGCTAGATTCCATTGAGTACTCAATCTGTAAAATCAAGGCGATGGTTTGCTATCGCCCTCTATGGATAGATATGTTGCATTCTTCCCCTTCAATTTGTTCGGGGTTTTTTTCTCCCTCTCGATTTCGATGTACTGCCCACATTTTCGTCTATTCATGCAATAAAGACTAAGGTAAATTATGTATGTACAATACGAGTGTATGTAGGGCCTATTAGTCCATGGGCCAGGCCAGATATTGGTACCATCTGAGGTGGCAAAACCTTTTTGGTGTCATTTTGTTTGTCGGGCATAGATATGCTTATCAAGCTATGATAGCATTTCCAAATGAGTAGCTTAGTCATAGTAAATGAATTTTTAACCAATTTGGTCTCGTTGTTATATCCGTATACTTCTGAATCGAAACTAACCGCCATACAAAGAAGAGCAGTGTCTTTTGTATGTTCCATAGAGCTGTAAAATGCAGCTCTACGGTATGTTCACATGTGTTCTGTTGTAAACGCGGTGCGCTTAGTCTTTATTTAAGGCAGCGAAGGGAATATCCAAAGGTTATGATGTCCACAGCGCTTAGTCTTTATTCTAGACGGCGAAGGGAATATCCAAAGCGTATGATACAGTGTATATCCTTTTATCTAAAAACAACAACAACAACAAAAGCAATTCCTCGTGAATTTTACCTTATCTTTCAATCATTTATCATTTTCCGGCGAAAACGCTACGGTGAAAACGCTGATACCACGCCAATGTCGCTTTATTTCCCTCCAACAATATAAGATAATGCAAAAACAATGTACCGGTACATTACGATACATTATAATGAATGATATTGTAAATGAACAGAGTGATTTTTGTTTAAAACTGATGTATTTGTTGATAGGGTGGTATAAAAACAGTATAGATAATCCCTTTCATGAGGAACTTTAGATATGATAACGGTACATTGGTCTAGATAAAGAACTAAGCGCACCGCTTGACAGCTGTGGACATCATTACCCTTTGGATATTCCCTTCGCTGCCTTGAATAAAGACTAGGCGCACCGCGTTTACAACAGAACACATGTGGACATACAGAAGGCAGTGCTCTTCTTTGTATAGCGGTTTAGTTTCGATTCAGAAGTACAGGGATATAAATACGAGACCAAATTGGTTAAAAATTCATTTATTATGACTAAGCTACTCATTTGGAAATGCTATCATAGCTTGATAAGCGTATCTATGCCCGACAAACAAAATGACACCAAAAAGGTTGTGCCACCTCAGATGGTACCAACAACCCATTTTTCGGGTCTTGGCCCATGGACTATATGTCTGTCTATAAGTTACGTGTACCGGAGGAGAGAGAGAGAGAGAGAGAGAGAGAGAGAGAGAGAGGGAGGGAGAGAGGGGAGAGAGAGAGAGAGGGGAGAATCGAGTTACTGTCCTTGGCTCCAATCCTTGCTATTTGCTCATTTGCCTTAACTGCACATTTGCAAATTAATTCATCTACTCATGTCTTTATTGCAACTCGCTTCTCTCCCCCCCCCCCCCCAGTAAATGTTATTGTACTGAAACAACATACCAGTAGAAGACAAGGTCAGGAGCAATTTTTATGATACCAGTTTGTGTATGGAGCTGGCCAAAGTGTTGAATGGTAATGATGGCGATAATACATGTAGTATCTTAGTAGTACAGTATGTAGTGGTATACAGTACTAGTAGCATACAGAAAATCCGTCTGTCCAGAGGAGTTGCTTTTTTATGTTATTTTTTTACGAGTAGAAATGATAATGATAACGATGATGAAGACGATGATGATGATGATGATGATGATGATAATAATAATATTGTCAATAATAATGATAATAATAATAATAATAATGATAATAATAATAATAATGATAATAACAATAACAATAATAATAATGATAATAATAATAATAATGATAATACAATAACAATAATAATAATGATAATGATAATGATAATAATGACAATAATAATGATGATGATAATAATAATAATAATAATAATAATAATGATAATCATAATGTTAATGAAAATAACAACAATAATGATAATAACAATCATGACAATAACAATTAAGGTGAGGCCTTCATACGCAGGGGCCGCGGAACGTTTTTCAGTTTGGGGGGCTGCGCAGCCCGGGGGGGGGGGTATCAAGGTCAACCCCCCCCCCCCCCCCCCCCCCCCCCCCCCCGCTTAGACGCAGCGGCGTAGCCTGGATAATGATCTTCTGATCTTGGGAGGGCGGCGGTTAGGCCTACTATGCGAGGGAGCCAAGCGACCGAGCCCGAGCGAGCGGAGGGAAGGGGGGGGGGGGGAGGGTGTGGGAGGGGGTGTTCCCCCTCCCACGGTGAGAACTTTTTGCATTTTTATGTTGTAAATGGTGCAATTTGATGCATGTTTCCGTCTTTTATCGACTTAAAACGGCCCCACTTGTTTAAGGTAGCAGGATATTTTGATGTGGATTATTATTGAACAATTTGCCTATAAAGACTTGAAGCCCCCGCTTACACGTACCGGCGTAGCCTGGATAATGATCTTGTGATATTGGGAGGGCGGTGGTTACTATGCCAGGGAGCGAAGCGACCGAGCCCGAGTGAGCTTAGGGAACGGGGGAAGGGTGTGGGAGGGGGGTGGTCCCCCTCCCACGGTGAGAACTTTTTGCATTTTTATGTTGTAAATGGTGCAATTTGATGCATGTTTTCCGTCTTTTATCGACTTGAACGGCCCCACTTGTTTAAGGTATAGGAGGATTTGATGTGGATTATTATTGAACAATTTGCCTATAAAGTGGTAGCATAATATGGATAAACTTCTTGTATAAACTTATTGTTACAATTAATTTCATGAATGTTGTCTATTAAGCAATCAAACAGAAAAGGCATGCTCACGAGAGTGTATATGCAAAAAGGGATATTTCTCCTCTTACACGAAGGTGATTTTACATTTTCAGACCTGAAATTCAGCGATCTGGAGCAAACTTTTGGTTCAATACTTGGATTTTTTTCTAGCTCCCCCAGCCCCCCCCCCCCTAAAAAAAAAAAAATATTTATGGAAATAATTTAGATTTTTTTCAGGAAAGTGTTAAAACTAAATAGCAAAATCACGGCATTTAGCTCTTATTCCGCGTGTGCATCATCTGTGTGTAATGTACAAAGTCTAATGAGGTAGAGGGGGAGGGTGTGGGAGGGGGATGCCCCCTCCCAATCGACGGAGGTTTTGCGTTTTTTAAATCAAGATAAAGCGATCTGAAGCACACTTTTTGTGAGAAATTCGGGTAATGTGATTTTCGCCCGATTTTTCCCCTTTCTTTCCTTTTTTTTCTTTGATTTTTTTTTCACGATCCAAAAGTGTGGGGGGGGGGCTGCAGCCCCCCCCCCCCCCCCCCCCCCCCCCCCCCCCCCCCCCCCCCGCTTCCGCGGCCCCTGATACTAGTACGGGCTGAGGTGACGAACACGACGTTTCTTCTTTAGGCTTGAAGTTTGGCTTGAAGTTTTGACGATTACATGCTACCATAGAATTGCCAGTCGCGGGAGTACAAAATTGAACTGAGCGCGATCGCCAGACCCAGGACCAACAAATTCTTGTAATTTCTTTTCTGCCATTCTGAACTCGGAGATTTGGTGTGACCACGTCGCATGGATCCCTCAATCTGAACCTCTGCTGCTCTTCAAGTGTTACTTTAAGCGACAGAAGAGGAGCCCTGAGGTAGGTTACAAGTTTAGATTAACCTAGTTGTTCATTGAAACTGCCGAGACCAAACCACAAACCGGTTGTTTCGTCCTGGCCAGTGCTGGCGAAACACACGT